>NW_023191573.1:272-569 GCF_002007445.2 Ailuropoda melanoleuca | reverse complement strand
CTGCGATGGCTAATTTCATATGTCAGCCTGACCGGGACACACACACACAAACACACACACATACACACATATATGTATATGCACGTGTGCATATATACCGTCCTGGCTCTGCGGCCGTGTGCACCAAGAAGCTTAACCGTCATGCCTTTGCCCCCAATAATTCTACTCCTAAGAATGAACTGATTCCACTCCTAATGAAATAACTAAATCGAAAGGCTTTATTTAGCATTCATGGTCATAGCAATATTATTTTATTTTTTTATTTTTATTTTTTTGCAGGCCTTTCATTTTTTTTTT
>NW_023191573.1:0-164 GCF_002007445.2 Ailuropoda melanoleuca | reverse complement strand
GCGGAGGAGCCCGATGTGGGGCTCGATCCCATAATGCTGGGATCACGCCCTGAGCCGAAGGCAGACGCCCAACCACTGTGCCACCCAGGCACCCCATAGCAATATTATTTTAAAAACTAAAAAAGCCAGAAACAATCCAAATACCTAAAAGCAGAGGAATGACT
>NW_023191572.1:0-716 GCF_002007445.2 Ailuropoda melanoleuca | reverse complement strand
GCCAAAATACAAGTAATGGGAGAGAAAAACAGAGCAAGTAAAGCATCAACTTCATCTACAGATCAGTCTACAGGTCAGTTCCTGACCTTGAGCTCTGAATGGTGGGAGAACGGCTCTCCTGGCTTGGCGGGGGCACAGGGACCGCACACGTGTGCACGTTGGTGTTATTACCCTTGGGTTGGTTATTACCCTGCGGCTTCCCACTGTCATCAGTCTGTACATATGGTTTGGAAGGGCCAATCACACTTCATCTCCAGCGGTCTTCCTTACATAATCTACACACAAAAAAAGTCTCTTTTGATGAGCTTTGCTGGCCACTTTGCATCAATGTTCTATCCTATCAGTTTCTGTTCCCATCAGAAGAGNCAGAAGAACGTGCTCCACTCTTAGCAATGTTGGGTGTCATTGTTGTTTGGTCTTTGGTGATTTGATAAAATAGTCCCTCTGTAATAAGATTTCTCGTTGTTATTCGTGACTACAAATGCTTCTGTATCTCCCGGGACTTTGTGTGGGTCTTTGATGCACCCGCTCATGTCCTTTACCCATTCTTTTCATCGCACAGTGAATGTGGTTCATGCTTTCCACTCATAGGAACTTATTTTAGGGCGATATTGTAGATACAGGCAAAGATTTTTGTACAAAGATGCAGCAATAGCATTTTTATTGTAATAAAAACAGATTCATGTCAAAAATAGGAACGTAATTAACGTCTCCTG
>NW_023191571.1:0-942 GCF_002007445.2 Ailuropoda melanoleuca | reverse complement strand
AACAAGCAACTACGAAGTTTATCATGTTCTGATAAAAGGGTCAATTCTTCAAGAGGATAAAACAATTTAAATATATAAGAACTCAACATACTACATATGCCAAAATGGCACATTTTGGGGGTGGTATTGATGAGGGAACAGAAGGGTGGCTGAGGACAAAGCAGAAGCTGACACCCCGCACCCCCCCCCCATGGAGTGTACGTGAAACTCCTCAGGCACTCCTGGCTGCCCTAAAGGGCAAAGAAATAGTTAACCTATAGATACCACAATCCTGCAAGATTTAAGTCTCCCTCAGTTTACAAAAAGCATTTCTATCAATGACCTGGCTTCCAGAAGNAGAACCAAGCATTTCTATCAATAACTTAGCTTCCTGAAGGGAAAGAAGATACAATGAAATGTCCTTATAATCTGCAGCCTCCAGGAAGTTCCCAACCGTCTTAATGTCCATGCCTTGCTAGAGGTCAAAACCACCTTCCCTAGACAATGGCAAGGCCTCTGTACTTTGTGAGTCTTCTTTAACATATGCAAGTATTATCTCAACCTCCCTTTTTCCTTACCTTCCCCCAACCCCGTAGTCTATCATCAGCCACCCCTCACAAGCCGGGGCAGCAGCTCTTTCTGCCACGGGTCCTGTCATAAACCACCAATTTTGCACCAAAGACGTCTCAAGAATTCTTTCCTGGTCGTCGGCTCTGGATTCCACCCCACTGAACCTCACCTATATTCCACAACGTCCTCATTTCCAAAGCACACCGGGTGCTCATGGAAGCTGCAGGATGGACAGGGCCTCAACCGGCAGCTTTGGCACTGGGCATAGACCCGCCACACCCCTCAGGCTCCTCCAGCAGTGACCCCTGCCCCTGCCAGCCCCAATTCTTTTTTTTTATTTTATTATATTATGTTAATCACCATACAGTACATCCCCAGATTCCGATGTAAAGT
>NW_023191570.1:0-2740 GCF_002007445.2 Ailuropoda melanoleuca | reverse complement strand
CAAAGCACATATTAGAGAAGAGATTGTATGAAGAAATTAATCCACCATGGAGGTAATTTTTTAGGAACTTTGTTTTTCAGATGCAACTTTTAATTCAAGTCAGAACTCTGAATTGTCATTCAAACATAAAGAGAGCTTGGAAAGGATTGAAAGCTGATGTCATGTTTGCCAAATGTCTTCTCCTTAGATCAGGGTTTCTCCACCTCCACACTGTTGACATTTGGGGTTGTCGTGGGGGCAAAGGGCTGCCCTATGCATTATAGGATGTTGAACAGCATCCTTGGCCTTTGTCCGATAGATGCCAATGGCATCCACCCCTCAGTCATGGCAATCAAGAATATCTGTTGACGTTGTCCAATATTCCCTACAGAGAGGAGGCAAACTCGTCCCTCGTTGAGGACCAGAGCTTTAGAATTAGTATGCTTACCCCACACCTGTCCCTTGCACAAGTCACTTCAGTGGGGAGAGAAATATCCTCCGGCAGCTTTTACAAAGAAGGAGTCTGGGATGACGATGAATGCAAACTGACGTGATCTGGATTAGCGATACCATACAGGTGTGGGTGGTCCCAGTGAATCAAAGGTGACTGAGCTGATCCAAACAGGAGGGTTTGGGGGAGGGTAAGGACGACACTCAACAAGAGACAGAGATGCGCTCAGGCTTCCATGCCCGAAGTATACAGGAAGACTGGCGCATGACCTTGGCCAAGTGGCCCTTAGGAGTCTCACTCCAACTTGATGAAAATTCAAATGATGTAAAAGCAACATCAATGGATCCCTGTGAAAGCAAGTTCTGAGAAGATATTCACTAAACTCAGTGCCACACACCTTCTAAATCCAAGTCAGCATCTGGCCGTCCACACGGAGAGCTACACGGAGCAGGTCAAAATAACTGTTGGGCATGGCAGCCATGAGAAACCACTGAGAAGATGAAATTATCATTGATATCAATTAAAAATAAAATAAATATAAAGTAAAAGTGCAACTCAGATTTTAATATTCTAGGGAAAAAGAGGGTTACACTTCAGCTCTCTGGTCAAAACAGTGAAATCCTGGATTGAGATATTGAGATATTTATTTAAGCAAACCCTTTCTCAGGAATCATGTACCAAGGTCAGTACATTCATAACTTCTGAAACCATAGGAAGAACGCTGAAATTTATTACTGGAGCAGGTATGGTAGTCTGAATATTCAGACCTTGCTCTCACATGGTCAGAGGTAATCAAATTCTTTACAGAGCAGTGGTGGATGTCTGGCTGGAGCACACACAATGGACTGGGTGATCGCACAAAGCAGCTACCTACAACAGACTTATATTTTTGGCTCTAGGCCATGCATGAGTGGCTTCTGGCCCATTAGAGTCAACAGCCATAAGACCTTCATCAAATGCTCAAGAAAAACAGAAGATTCGGGGCACCTAGGTGGCTCAGTCGGTTAAGCGTCCAACTCTTGATTTCAGCTCAGGTCATCATCTCACGGTTGTGGGAGCTAGCATCCGGTGGGGCTCTGGGCTCAGAGGGGAGTTCTGCTTGGGATTTTCTCTCTCCCTGTCCCACTGCCCCTCCCCCTGTTCACAGACTCATGTGTGCTCTCTTTCTCTCTCAAATAAATAAATCAGTCATTAAAAAAAAGAAAGAAAAACAGAAGATGCCTCTGAGTGAGAACATCCTATGAAACCATAAAGATTGAGTTTTCCATCTCCAGACCCGTCCTGCCTGCGTCCCTCCCAGAACGCTCACAGCTCACATTGTCAGCAGCATTTGCTGTATGATCACATCTTCAGGCAAAGCTCTTTGTCTGGCAGGCTGGACACTTTAGGTACGATTTTTCCCTAGGGTATGTCAAATATTTAAAATGATCCCAGTAAAATATTGTGCTTTACCAACTTTACCTTTCCTAACCTCAAAGGAGCCTTTAGGGCAATGTGCTCACAAACACAGGCACTGAATCATGTTCCAAAGCAAGAGCCTAAGCCGGCCTGGCTGGGTCTCTGTGTCCCTTGCTTGAGCTCTTCCTCCAGGACTTGTGTCCCCCAGCTTGTCTAGACGCAGGTTGGTGGTTTATTAAGAACACACAATTCCCTTTCTGAATACATGGGGGCCTAGAATTAGACCCCTAGCTGGGGTCCAGGGGGCCTGGGTTCTGGGAAGGGAGGAACAGGAGTCAAGGGGCAGCTAGAAGGTACTGACAGCCAACCCGCCTGCCAGTCCAGGGGTCTCAACAGTGAGATGGAAGCAGGGAACAGCAAGAGCAGGGGGAGAGGGTGGGGTGACAGAGCAGGATGCCGAGCCTGGGGTCGGGCATTTCCCGAGGTGTCTAAGCAGCACCAGGACANCACCAGGGTGGTGTTCTGGGTTGAATTGTGTCCCCTACATTCATTGGTTGAAGACCTAACCCCCAGGACCTCTTAATGTGGCTTTATTTGGAAATAGGGTCTTTGCAGGTGTAATTAGTTAAGATGAGGTCCTACTAGATCAGGGTGGGTCTTAATTCAATATGACTGATGTCCTTGTAAAAAGGGGAAATTGGGACATAGACACACACACATCTTGTGCCTTGTGAAGATTGGAATTGTGTCTCTGTGAGTCAAGGAGCTACTAGAGGATAGAAGAGAAGCCTGGAACAGACTCCCTCATAGCCCTTAAAAAAAAAACCAACCCTGCCCTCAACTTGACCTTGGACTTCCTGCCTCCAGCCTGGGAGACAATAAAGGTTTGTTGTTCAAGCCATCAAATTTGAG
>NW_023191569.1:0-2252 GCF_002007445.2 Ailuropoda melanoleuca | reverse complement strand
AACATCTTGCATTGCTGTAATTCTGGAATAGGAGTAAAATCTTTGTAATCCCTCCTTTCAATAATCTATCTTGTGCTTTTCCTTAACTCATTTACTAGTTCTAGGAGATTTGTGTGTGTGTGTGTGTGTGTGTGTGTGTGTGTGTGTGTGCACATGAATTCTCTGGAATTATCTACATAAATAAGTATATCATCTGAGAAAAGAGACAGTTTTTTTCTTCCATTCCAAACTATATGCATTTTATTTCTTCTTGCTGTAGTGGTTTNTGTGTGTGTGTGTGTGTGTGTGCACATGAATTCTCTGGAATTATCTACATAAATAAGTATATCATCTGAGAAAAGAGACAGTTTTTTTCTTCCATTCCAAACTATATGCATTTTATTTCTTCTTGCTGTAGTGGTTTGAATTTCTACTACTAGGCTGAAGACTGGCATATAAGCCTACGCTCATACCTTGTCCCCAATCTAAGAAGGAAGTCACTCAACTTTCACCACTAAGAATGACATTAGCTGTAGAAGTTTTGGAAATACTTTTCATCAAATTAAAGAAGTTCCCATCTGTTCCTAGTTTTTAGAAAGGTGTTTTTTGTTTTGTTTTGTTTTGTTTTTTTGTTTGTTTGTTTTTGTCATCAATGGGTGTGGGAATTTGTTCCATGTAACTTGATAAGAATATATGATTTTTCTTCTTTACTCCATTGTCTTCGATTTTGAAATGTTGAAAAAGTCTTGCATAACTGAAAATATCCCACTTGGCTATGTTGTATAATTCTTTTATATATATGTATATATTTGATTTGCTAATATTTTGTTGGTGATTTTCTCATTGATTAAACATTCTTTCAAAAATAATCTAATTATTTTCAGCTTTCTCCAGAGCCCTTTGCATGTATATATGTGTATGTGTGTGTATTTTAATCATGGCCTTCTCTTTGGTTTATTCATTAGTATAATAGCACTGCATTATTGGCTACCTACCAAAACGTCTTAAAAATCTATTTCACAGGAAGGCAGCAGAGCATTATGACCATAGTGACTAAAAGCATAGGCTCTGGAACAGATTTCATAAGTTCAAATCCCAGGTTCACTACTTTCTAACTTTGTAATCTTGACAATTTATAGAACATTTTCTTTTCGATGGCTAAATCTCTCCCTCTCTCTCTCTCATATAAAATGACACAGTAGTACTTAAAGCATAGAGTTTGGCTTATATATGGCTTATAAATATAAGAGGGGCTAAGACTAAAGATGGTTGCCAAATAAACTATAATTGTATCTGTAAATATTTTATTAGAGTAGAATATATTCACATACCACTTGCATAAAAATAGTAACAATAAAAAAGCAGTATGTTTTAATATAAGATCATATATTACTGAGTTTGGGGTTGATAATCTATAACTTGGATTGACATTTATTGTGTAACTCGCCTGGAGTAAAACATTCAGTTTTGGTTTATTTGTAGTATTTTGGATAAAAGACTTGACTTTGGAGGGGTTTTGTCTTGTGAAGACCAAACAATATAAATCATTCACTCACCAAAATATTTAGTTCAATTATCTATTCTCTCTCTCTCCCTCTCTCTCTCTTACCTATCTAGTTATTTACTTATTCATATACTCCAGGGAAAGGTCCAGATCATAAAGCTAGAGGGATGAACAACACAGAGAAAGACCATTTCATTAGGAGCTACTGTTTTCACTGAAATGGAAGACATGCACATGCAAAAAGTCTAGGTCGGGGAGCCTGGGTGGCTCAGCCGTTAAGCATCTGCCTTCAACTCAGATCATGATCCCAGGGTCCTGGGATCGAGCCCCGCATTGGGCTCCCTGCTCGGTGGGAAGCCTGCTTCTCCCTCTCACACTCCCCTTGCTTGTGTTCCCTCCCTCGCTGTCTGTCAAATAAATAAATAAAATCTTAAAAAAAAATGTCTAGGTCAGAACATGACCATAGTAAATGCTTGAGGATATATCTGTTTCCATGACAAAGTTTCTATGTCAGAGGTCACTGCCATCCATCTATCCTTTTAATTGTGGACAATATGTATGATACTCTTATATCCAAAGAAACCATGTGACAGCACACTTCTTTGCAACCAAATTGAATTAATAAGATCCAAAAGAGCAAACATTTTTTAAATCAAAGAATACGTTCCTTTACACAACTGTAGACATGTTTGTTCTGTCACAAAATATGCTATTTTATTATGTCATACAGCCAGGGCCTTCAAGTAAAATAAGAGATTAATTATGTACT
>NW_023191568.1:0-1817 GCF_002007445.2 Ailuropoda melanoleuca | reverse complement strand
GGGAAGTGATATTGAGTAATTAGGCAAACTGATATCTTTTAGTAGCATAGCTTTCCAAAACAGTTTCTTATAATTATCTCTTTTCTTACTTATTTATTAAAGTATAATTAACAGGGGTGCCTGGGTGGCTCAGTCGTTAAGTGTCTGCCTTCAGCTCAGGGTGTGATCCCAGGGTCCTGAGATGAGCCGCATCGGGCTCCCTGCTCCGCTGGGAGCCTGCTTCTTCCTCTCCCACTCCCTCTGCTTGTCNTCCCTCTGCTTGTGTTCCCTCTCTCACTGGCTGTCTCTCTCTCTGTCAAATAAATAAATAAAATCTTTAAGAAAAATTAAAAATAAAGTATAATTAACATACAATGTTATGTTAGTGTCAGGTGTACAATAAAATGATTCAACAATTCTATATGTAACTCAGTGCTCATAACTCAGTTATATTAGTTTCCGGTGTACAATAAAATGATTCAACAATTCTATGCATTAATCAATACATTAACTGTACTCTTAATCTCCTATATCTACTTTACCCATCTCTGCCCCCACCCCCACAACCACCAGTTTGTTCTCCGTATTTAAGAGTCTGAGTTTTTTCTTTGTTTGCTTGTTTGTTTTGTTTTTGAAATTCCACATGTAAGTGAATTCATTTGTTTGTCTTTCCCTGACTTATTCCATTTAGCATTATTCCCTCTCAGCCCATCTGTGTTGTTGCAAATGGCAGGATCTCATTCTTTCTTATGGCTGAATAATACTCCATGGTGTGTATATACCACATCTTCTTTATCCCATTATCTTTTTGAATCTCACATTTCTTCTGCCTTATAATCAAGGCAATGATTTTTGTTTGCATCCATGCACTATTAAGCTAAATCTCAGATAATTTTATGGACTTGACCAAATTCAGGTAGCTGGTAAGTGTGCTGAGGTCTTTTACTCCTATAGGGTTCTTTCAATATCCCATGTTTACTTGCAGATAAATGTCTCTGGGTTTATTTTGCTGTGCCCATGCTCACTTTAGGTTACATGTGTGTTTGTGTGTGTGGCACTGCAGAATTACAATGGTAGAAACTCAAGCAGGGCTTCGCACTTCCTTTCAACACACCTTCAAAGGGAACTGTTGCTGAATCAGCTTTGGTTAGGCCTCAGTGCATATAACACTGTAGTCAGCCTCTCCATATCTAGAGAAAGAAGAACATGGCCTCAAAAGTACTTAAGAGTCACACTATTTATTCTATTAGTATTGATTCCCAGAAGCTAACATCACCACATCAACAGCACACATCACCAGAGCGAATAGGAGCTTATCATGTTAATTTTTGCATTGACATATATGACATGGTTATAATTTGAGAAATTATGTATACAAAAGGTTTGTTTCTAAAAGATGGTTTCAATAAAAAGGTGCTGCTGAATCATGAGTATTTTGAATAATTTTGCTAACCATATTAATGTTTGGTAATTGGATTCCATGATGATAATAGTGAGGACAATCTTATTTTTGCTTTTGACTCCCAAAAATATTTTATGGAATACAGTGGCTTTCCAGCTGTATTCATCATGCCTCCACCTTTTCACATAAAGTTTACTGCAATAGACTATGGAGATGGAATAAGAGCTCCCCTTTCCAAAAAAGAATTTCTCTTTAGAGTGTTATTTAAAATGTATTGGATACAGTGAGGCTAATTCATAGACTTTATAAAAGGAAAATATAATTGATTTTCACTAACATTCTTTCCCTTAAATCCTCGGGTATTTATAATTTGTCTATTAGCTTGTCTGGTTGAATTTCTAAGCTTCTGGTGGAAAATGCTACACGGGAAATTCTC
>NW_023191567.1:0-704 GCF_002007445.2 Ailuropoda melanoleuca | reverse complement strand
GATATCTGTGCACGGTTTCATGGCTCCCTGCTTCGTACCTCAATACTCAGCGCTGGAGATGTTCATTTGTATAGACCCAGATGTATCTTCCTGCGTCTCAGGCTGATTCCATGAATGTTCAGGCTGGTCTGGTACCCATCCAACTCGACTCAGGGGACCGGCTGAAAAAGGGGTCCCCTACTCTCCGCCATCTTAACCCAATTCCTAAAACTCTTGATATATACTGCCAAATTTCTTCTCAGCAAAGNACTGCCAAATTTCTTCTCAGCAAAGATAACATTAAATTTTCATTCTTACTAGCAGAATCTGAGAGATTATCTTCCCATCAATACTATCATCATGTGAGTATTTTCAACCACAAAATTTAAGCAAGATTATCAAAATAAAAATTTGAAATGGGTTCATTTTTCACTCACCAGCTGACTTAATTTACACCATGACTGGCATCCCAGTAGCTGATGCTTATTTTAAATGCAGACTTCCTTGTCAGTAACCTAAATGTTAATCAGCAAGAGGACAGTTAAATTATGGTGCAGCTATCCAATGGGATAATACATAAGCAATAAAAAGACTGAGAGATATCCCTGTTTCTTTTTTTAAAAAACTATCTACATTATTACATACAGTACATACAGTATATACCATATATATACAGTATATATAGATCATGTATATATGATTAAATATTCATAGAAATATGAATA
>NW_023191566.1:0-740 GCF_002007445.2 Ailuropoda melanoleuca | reverse complement strand
AGTTCAATGTGTCATACCCAATATGAACTCTTAGAAAGGCATAGGCAAGAGCTCAAGCTGAAGTGCAATTTACTTACTCATTGCATGGGAATGGTAATACCTACCTGTAGCACATAGTAGGTACTCAAGAAATGACAGCTCTTTTATTTCCATTCCACCCACCCCCACTCCCAGAGATACAATTTAGCATTTGAGAATGAGTGTGAGTTGTGGAGTCAGACAGACCTTATTAGCAAGTTATTTCATGTCTCTGAGCCTCAGTTTCCTTAGCCATAAAGTGGGGATAAGGAGACTTACCTCACGGGGTTTATGTGAGGATTTAATAAGAAAAACATGTACAGCTCCTCCTTCAGTGCATGGCACATAGCAGGTAGGTACTGAATTAAAGGGAATTCTGATTCACAATTATAACTGGTTGGCCACTGACAATACAGAAATTTTAGGGTGTTTACGCTCCTTTGGAGCAGATAACCTCCCCCACTGGGAAAGAGACAATTTGCCACCAGTAAAATGTGCAGCTCTGACAGTAGCCGCATTTCTGTTCTCTGTCTCTAAGCTTGGGGCTGCACCAGGCACCTGAAGGTAAGTGGTACCAAGGAAAGCAACGCAAGAAGCTGCAGGCTCCATAACCCTTCTTTCCTGCCTGCACGCGAGAAGCCAGAGGCATGATGGGTTTGGAATGCTTACGATATTCAAGATGGCGCCCAGGAAGTTAATCAAGATGGATGCAAAGATAATGA
>NW_023191565.1:0-759 GCF_002007445.2 Ailuropoda melanoleuca | reverse complement strand
CTTATTGGTTAAAGAAGAGCGTCCAGGATAACACCTCCAGCTAACATCCGCATTTCCTTTGGGACCCAGATACCCCATTGGGTGAATGTGCCTTGGAAGCATCCTGCACTTAGAACCAAGAAAAAAAGTGTGAAGATAAAGCCCTTGAAGTCACATCGGCCTTATAGAACGTGGAACAAAAAACAAGGTGCTTTGTACCATGAGTGAAACACGATAAACACAGCACTGAGAAACAAATTTCNTGAGAAACAAAATTTGGCCAAACCAGCCTCCAATGCAATGTTTGCTTCATGGGTAAATCCCATTAAAACTGCTGGTGGCAATGGAACGAAAATGCCTAAACCATTTCTGTCAGAAACAACACTGTGCAGTGGCCGTCTTAGCACTATCATCATCCTTCGTGAATAGGGAAACATGAGGGAAAGTGTTCACGGAAGCCTGACGAGAGTGCCACATAGTGGTCTCTGAGACACCACACAATCCAGGGAAATATCAACGAACATCATCTCACTTAAATAAGGGAGTCTAAAAGAAAAAGTTCAAGAATTTCGAGGACTCTGCGCCCTTCTTATTGGTATTAAAGAAGAGCGTCCAGGATAACACCTCCAGCTAACATCCGCATTTCTTTGGGACCAAGATTCTCATTGGGTGAATATGCCTTGGAAGCATCCAGCACATAGAACCAAGGAAAAGAGTGCGAAGATAAAGCCCTTGAAGTCACATCGGCCTTATAGAACGTGGAACAAAAATCAAGGTGCT
>NW_023191564.1:0-593 GCF_002007445.2 Ailuropoda melanoleuca | reverse complement strand
GGGACAGACCCAACACCTGAGCTTTGCCGGCCATGGCCCACAGCCCAAGGGCTGGAGGCTGGGTATGTCCGTTGGGTTCCGCCCACGGTTTAGTGTGAGGCCCTGTTCTCCTGAGCTCCCAGTCTGGGGACACACTGTCCCCTCCCCAGGTAGCATTCCTGGTGAAGACGACCCGGTCAGAGCAGGGAGGTGGCCACTGATGCAGGGCTGACGTCAGAATGGATCTGACGACAGCCCCGGCTCCCCAATCAGACCTCAGGTCTTTGTCCCTGTGAGGACCCTCAGCTGGGAGTGTGGACCTCAGCCCTCTCTACCAGCTNCTACCAGCCGGTCCCCTGCGTGTGAGAGAGGGCCCGCACCACTCTCCCCAGAGGGCTCTGTTGTGAAAATCTTCCAAGATGAGAAGTTATTTAAAAGTGTGCTTAAAGCCATAAAGTATTAAAGAAATGTGAGGTATTATTAGCTCTGACATTTAATACAACATCATTAAGGCTGTTAACAGTTTATTTTTAATTTTATAACCTAAGCTAATGCTTGTCTAATTTTGAAATGTTTCCCAAACCACTGTAATGAGTATATAAAAGGCTAAAATG
>NW_023191563.1:360-580 GCF_002007445.2 Ailuropoda melanoleuca | reverse complement strand
CTGACAGAAATTAAAAATTCCATGAGCCAAATGCAGTCAAAACTAGAGGCTCTGACGGCCAGGGTCACCGAAGCAGAGGAATGCATTAGCAAATTGGAGAATGGGTTAGTAGAAGAAAAAATGAAATAGAAGCTGGTCTTAAAAAAATCCACGCCCACAAATGTAGATTACGGGAGATTACTGACTCTATGAAATGATCCAATGTCAGAATCATCAGCAT
>NW_023191563.1:0-276 GCF_002007445.2 Ailuropoda melanoleuca | reverse complement strand
AATCTAGCAAGGGAAACAAACATTCGTGTCCAAGAGGCAGAGAGGACCCCACCCAAGCTCAACCACGACAAACCTACGCCACGTCATGTCATAGTGCAATTCGCAAATATTAGATCCAAGGATACAGTATTGAAAGCAGTCAGGGCAAAGAAATTTCTCAAGTACCAAGGCAAATGTATCAGAATTATGTCAGACCTGTCTACACAGACCTGGAATGAGAGAAAGCCTTGGGGGGGGCATTTTTAAAGCTCTTTCAGAGAAAAACATGCAGCCAAG
>NW_023191562.1:0-968 GCF_002007445.2 Ailuropoda melanoleuca | reverse complement strand
TAGGCCAGAGGAGGGGATGACTCTAATGGAAAGAACCCAAGGGTACCTAGCAGTTTGAGGGTCCAAGGCAGTGAGTGATACTCTCATCCTCCAACTCCCAGAGACGGACTGAAAGCACTACCCCTCTCCCTGGGAGGCGGCAAATCCCAGAGGAAACGGAACTGAGGTACTGTGCAGAGGACACCGAGCTCACCAAAAGCTTCCATGACAGGGTTGGAATTCAAGATTCGCTGCTCAATCCTCTCGGCAATCTTGTGGCTCTCCCAGGATGTGGGTGAGGCGGCCACCACAGCATAGAACTTCATCAGGCAGCGCGACGTCCATGTCTGTGGCAGAAACAGCCCCGTGAGCCGTGTGCACGTTCCTTCCGACCACACCTCGTGGTATGGTGCCCACCAGAGCCTTCTTCTCCACCAGGCACATGGCTGACCCAATGGGGGAATGCTGAATTCAACTGTGTCCTTGGGCAAGGCGCTTGCCCCATCATGAAATGGGGCGCTGCTCCCTTCNCTGCTCCCTTTGGCTGCTCCTAGTTCCAGAGGACACCCTTAAGAAAGGAAGCCGGGATGGAGAAGGGACAACTCACCTTGAGCTGGGCAGGCTACTCAGTGTCTCTGAGGGCACACAGCTAATACTGACTACTCTGGGGCAGGCACTGAGCTAGTAAGGACGCTTTCTGTGCACTTTCTTACTAAACTTGTTGATGCAGGTACCAGGATTTACCTGTTTTTAAAATGAAACTGAGGCAAAGAAAGATTTTTAATTTTATTGGAAGACCGCACATCTAGTAAATGACAGAGTTCTGATTTACACCCAGGCAATCTAATGAGAAAATTCTCACTTGTTAATCAGCTGAAATGCACATTTTCACTTCCAACTGTCTGCTGCGAGGGCACGGAAATACAACAGATTTTTATATATTGACTTTGTAACCTGTTACTTTGCTCAACTCTCTACACACCTCACTA
>NW_023191561.1:0-1776 GCF_002007445.2 Ailuropoda melanoleuca | reverse complement strand
GCTGGCTGTCTCTATCTCTGTCAAACAAATAAATAAAATCTTAAAAAAAATTCTTTTCTTAGATACTATCTTATCTGACCTATGCAAAAACCCTTGGAGGTGGATTCATTTTCTTCATATTTCAAATGAGGAATCCAAGTATCAAGAAGGTTAAGGGACTTTCACAAGAGCATAGAGCAAATAAGGAGTGAAGTTGAGTCTTCCATCCCCAAGTTTGGTTCTTGCCTCATCCTATCTTCTTCACCCATTCCTTTTCCCGAAGTTGGGATATTGACAAATAGACTTTTTTTCTTCAAGAACAGCTTTATTAAGATGTAATTCACATATCAAAGGTATGATTTGGTAAACATAACTCAGTGGTTTTTAGTATAGTCACAAGGCTGAGCCATCATCATCTCTATTTTTATCACCCCCAAAAGAAACCCTATACCCATTAGCAGGCACTCTATTCCTCCTTCCCCAGCACCTTGCAATCACTAACCCACTTTCTGTCTCTGTGTGTTTGCCTCTTCTGAACGTTTCATATAAACACAATCATGTAACATATGGCCTTTTGCATCTGGTTTACTTCACTTAGCATACCGTTCTCAAGGTTCATTCATGTGTAGGATTATCAGAACTCCATGCCTTTTCGTGGCAGAATAATATTCCCTTGCATGGGTACACTGCATCATGTTTATCCACTCGTCTGTTGAGGAACACTGGGCTGTTTCCACTTTTTAGCTATTATGAACAGTGCTGCTCTGAACACTTGTATACAAGTTTTTGCGTGAAGATCTGTTTTCAATTATCTTGGGTATGTAGCTAAGAATGGGAATTACTGAGTTAGCTAGTAACTCTATGTTTAACATTTTGAGGGACTTCCATACTGCTTTCCAAAGTGACTGCACTATTTTACATTCCCACCAGCAATGTACAAGGGTTACAATTTCTCTATATCCTTACCAACACTTGTTAGTTTCTGTTTTTTTTTTTTNTGTTAGTTTCTGTTTTTTTTTAAATTATTGTAGCCATCCTGGCAGTTATGAAATGATACCATCTTGTGGTTTTGATTTGCATCTCTGATGACTAACAATGTTGAGCATCTTTCCATGTGCTTATTGGTCATTTGTGTCCCTTTTTTGAAGAAATGTCTATTCAAATTCTGTGCCCATTTTTTAATTGGGCTATTATTTTCTTATTGAGTTATTTGACTACTAGGTAGCTACGTAGGAGATGGGATTAAAGCAAGTTAAAATACTGGGCTACTCCTAGTTTAAGACTCACTAGGGCTCTGAGTTCAAATTCCAGCCCAGCTATTCAGTCAGCTGGCTAAGTCACACAGTTTTGCTGGCTCAGCTTCTTTATTTCTAAAGAACAAGATTGTTTTATATGTCAAAAGAAACTGTAACTAACAACACCGATTCCTGGCCAGCATGTAGAGTAAATGGATCTCTTATCCATTGGTAATGGGAATGCAAAATGGAACAGTTGCTTTGGACAACCATGTGGCAGTTTTCAGTAAAGTTCAATATATACTAACCATACGATGCATTGCTCTCACTTTCAGATAGTTACCCACGTGAAGTGAAAATTTATGTTCATGCCAGAACCTGTACATGAATTTTTATGGCAGCTGTATTCATAATCACCAAAAACTAGGGGGAAAAACGTCCTTCAAGTGATGAAAAGATAAACATAGAAATAATACAAATAATTCCAGAAAAGGAATCATATTCAAAAATTTAAAATAACACGTTACTGATATTCCTTGTAACATGGATGAATTTCAATGCA
>NW_023191560.1:0-1360 GCF_002007445.2 Ailuropoda melanoleuca | reverse complement strand
TGAAACACTACTAGGATGAATTGGTTGGAAATCTATAAAGCAATGAGAGAGAATAGCATAATTTAAAGACACCCTGTTTACCCAGCGATCAAAGCCCTCAACCTTTAATAGAGACTTTTCATAGAAGCTGGCAAAAGGGTCCCATACCGNACTTTTCATAGAAGCTGGCAAAAGGGTCCCATACCGTAGAACATAGCTTGAGTATGGCACAGAATAATCAGGAAGGGATCATTAGCCTACAGAAAGATAAGGGAAATTTTATGTAGGTGGCATAGGTATGATAACTGATACATTCCAGGAAGGGTTACCAAATTGAATTTTTTACAAATCTGAAATTTTATTCCAAATTATTGCTAATTTTGTTATGGGGGAAGTAATCCAAGATTTATATTACTTAATTCATAGTTGAAGAAAAAAATGTTATGTCAAATATACATTTAAAAAAAAAAGAAAGAAAAACATAGTATAATAATATTTTAGTTTACTTTTGAGGTCTTTGTGTTGGGATTAAGTATTAGTAATGGGAGAAGAAAATCACTCTTAAAAAACAGCCAAAAGGGTATACAAATTTAAACAATTACTTGAACAAATGTAAACATAGTTAATTCTGACCACCTCTGTACATGCATTCCAGTGGCTGTGGTCGCTTGTTCAGATAGTTACCATTTGTTGTTTTGTCTGAAGATGAGAGACAACCTTGCCTGGCGGACTATACCGACAGCTCCATATCCTCGTGACCTTCCTCTGGGAAGTCCATTTTTGCCTTTTTTTCTCTCCAGTTTCAACATTGTAGTATCTTTTATATGTATCTGCCATTGTAAAAGACAGGCGACTCAAAACATGTCATCTTTTCTGGAATTCGTATCTCTCTTCTCTTCCAGTGTTTGTGACTACTGTCTCATTTCCGGCTCTCATTTCACCCTTCCTTGGGCCATCTCAAGAGTCTTATAGCTGGCCTTTCTCACACTACTCTGCCTATTACCCACTTCATCCTCCACACTGTCGCTGTAATGATCATCTTTAAATTACAAATCTAATCATATTATTCTTCTGCCTGATTGCCTATAGCATAAACTACTGAGTCTTTTCTATTACGTACAAGACCTTCCATATTCGTAATCTGTGACTCTGGTCCCTAGCACTTAGCACAAGTACCTGGCACATCGTAGACTCTTAGTAGATGAATGTATATGGGGTAAAATGTATGTGGGATATGTATCAGTGAGTGATTAAGTGTTCCTTCCACCAAATAATGACCCGTTCTCTAGCAGTAAATGAATTTTGCTTGTTTTTAGCAGTTGCTTTAAAAAATTTCAGTCTGGAATCTCTTAATTAGAAGAATTAGAATTTCTTAATGATG
>NW_023191559.1:0-3840 GCF_002007445.2 Ailuropoda melanoleuca | reverse complement strand
ATTCTATATTCTCATTAACATTTTCATTAATACTTTTTTCAAGTCTACACATCATCTTGACCATTGTTACTTGAATTCCATTTCTGATAATTTGGTTATATCCATATCCATTAGTGCTGTGGCAGAGGTCACAGACTCATTGTCTTTTCTTTGCTGGGGGGGATCTCTCCTTCTCGTCATTCTGATGAGGAGAGGTTGCGGGGTTTTCCAGAGCCCAAATTATTGACCGGGACCCAGGCCGTGAGCCCTTGTTTTATAGGGATCTTAGGGATGTGGGCTTCTTGATTTTTCAGCCTGCCTTCTGGGGGAGGGGCCTGCCGCACCGATACTCAGGCAACCCTGTTTGGGTACAGTCTCCATGTCCCCTGCGAGGGGAGATGGGGATGGGCACACTGTGAGCCGGTATTTCCAGGCTTTTGTTCTCTGGCAGCTTTCCCTGGTGGTTTGCTGTGCCTCTTCTGAGAGTCAGAGCAGCAGTGGCCAAATCTCAGCCTCTGTCTCAGAACGGAGGGATCGTGGACCATTCTCCACTGATGTTCTGGCCACTTTAACTCTGTTACTGTTGGTGCTGCTCAACCCTGCGGCGTCCCAGGATGTGCGCCCCACACCCAGCGCCCCAGCCCTCACTTCCAGGGCCAGCGCGTCTCTGTCCTTTGTGTTTCTAATACCACCAGCCGCCCCCGCGCGCTCCAAAGCTCTGACCCTCAGTCGGGTGGCACGCATTCCCGGCTCATGGTCTCAGTCTGCTCTCTCTCGGGTGCTGGTCGCCGAGTCTGCCCGCTCCCCCGTGCAGGTGGCTACTGCTTCCTGGCGCCCGAACACGGCGGCTCCCTCCCCCTTCCGTTTATCTTCCGATATCTGTGCACGGTTTCACGCTCCCTGCTTCGTACCTCAATACTCAGCGCTGGAGATGTTCATTTGTAGAGATCCAGATGTATCTTCCTGCGTCTCAGGCTCATTTCGTGGATGTTCAGGATGGTCTGGTACCTATCCAGCTCGACTCAGGGGACCGGCTGAAAGAGGGGTCCCTACTCCTCTGCCATCTTAACTCCTCCTCCAGCTTTCCTCAGTTTAACCAGATCAAAGATCACATGGGTGTGAATACTTTGGCTCCTTAGAGCTTCGCATTTTTAGGTCCTTTGGGGAGATGGATCCTGGATGGTGGCTTTTTAGGGCCTTTTGGACAATCCCCCAAGAACCTGTCCTTAGAGCTGGCTTCACCTCCTGGCCCGGGGTCATTCCCCTCATTGCTGAGGTAATGGTGATGGGATTGAGGTACAAATTTCTTGTTATAAAATAAGTCACAGGGCTGAAAAGTACAGCATAGGGAGTATAGTCAATAATATTGTAATAACATTATGTGGTGACAGATGGTGACTACACTTACCATGGTGAGCCCTGTGTAAGGTACAGAACTGTCAAATCACTATGTTGCACATGAAACTAGTATAACATTGTACATCCGCTGCCCTTTAATCATAAGAGTTTTTCTGAAAGTTGTGTATGGGGGCTCTGCAGGGCTGCATGCCCACAGAAACTTCCAACCACACCAGGTGGACCGCTGAGCCTGATGGCAGTTTTGGTGGTGTTGGGATAGGCCTTGAGACATCTTATCTTGCCCTGCCCGTGGTCGCTTTCCCACCCCTGGCCACAGCCTTTATTTATACACGGGTTAGTGGGGGTTTCTGGATCTTGGCACATTTCGGGCCAGATGATTCTCCATTGTGGGGGCAGTGCTGTGCTTTGTAGGTGTTCAGCAGCACCCCTGGCCTCCACCTGCTAGATGCCAGGAGAACCTCCCCTTCCCTCCAAGCCGGGACAAAAATGTCTCCAGGGGCACCTGCATGGCTCAGTCGGTTAAGTGTCGGACTCTCGGTTTGGGCTGCAGTTGTGATCCCAGGGTCATGGGACCGAGCCCCTCATCAGGCTCTGCACCCAGTGGGGAGTTTGCTTGAGATTCTCTCTCTCCCTTTGATCCTCCCCGACTCTCTCTCTAAAATAAATACATCTTAAAAAAAAATGTCTCCAGATATTGCTAAATTNCGAGCCCCTCATCAGGCTCTGCACCCAGTGGGGAGTTTGCTTGAGATTCTCTCTCTCCCTTTGATCCTCCCCAACTCTCTCTCTAAAATAAATACATCTTAAAAAAAATGTCTCCAGATATTGCTAAATTTCCTCTGGGGAATAAAGCTGTTTCCATCTGAGAACCACTGGGTTTGAGGAGTGAAAACCTTTGAGGTGTGGTCTCTCTCTGCCCCTGGGTGGTCCCGCATGCTGTGTCCCGTCAGGTGTCAGGCTTCCAGGTAGTGGGCTATGTGCTCTATTTCTGTATAATTACGGAATGAGNGGAATGAGAAATGGGACGGGTCAGGAGCTCACCTCCATTTTTTTTTGTCTGGTGGGCTCCTGGCCTATGATCTCTCTATTCCTCCTTCCAATCCCCAAACACTGGGCAGATTCCCCTGACAGGACACATGCCCAGAGGCAGAGAATGGCCCTGAGGATGACCTACAGTGTGAACCCGTGACCCATAGCCTTCCTGGACAGGCTGCTGTGCTCCCACCGCAGTGGTGGCGGGTCTCCATCCCGGTGTCCACATCCTGTGTCGTCTTCACCACACTGAGTCAGGGCTGGTCTGTGTGACCAGTAGGGTATGGTGCCGGTGACAGCGTATAACCTCTGATGTTCAGCTCAAAGGGGTGTTGCAGTATCTGCCTTGTTCTCTCGGGGGCCTTGTGTGCGGGTGGGGCCATGCCGTGGCCATGGCTGACCCAGGGGGAAGCCAGGGCACGGGCCCCTCGAGAAGCTCCGTGGAGAGGCTCAAGTGGCAAGGAGCTGAGGCCTCCCGCCCACAGCTAGAGCCGGCTTACCGGGTATATGAATGGATCCCGGCCCCAGTGAGGCCTTCAGATGGGGGAGGCCCTGTGAAATCCTGACTGCAACTTTATAAGTGTCCTCATGCCAGAACTCCCAGTGATGTTGCTCCCGAATTCCTGAGCCACAAACCGTGAGAGGTAACAGATGTTGATGTTGTTTTAAGTTGTTGAGTTGGGGGGTAATTTGTTATGCAGCAGTGGGTAACAAATACACCTGCCAGCATCACAGTATCCAAAGGGGCCCTCTGAACTCTGGTTCTGACGGAGATGACAGGAAGATTAATGAGTTGTCCCTGAACCCACCTGAACGACTGGGGACAGAGTATAGGAGCGATTCTCCGTGATCCTGAGTTTTGCCCCACATCCTCCTCTCAGGGACCTGGTGAGGAGGCTGAAGGAGATGTTGCTTTTGGCTCCTCGCACATTTGCCTTCCCTCCTCTCCTAGATGAGTGGAGCCTGGAAGTGGGGCCTGTGTGCCGGTGTCTCAGGAGCCGAGTCTGGGCCATGGTCACCACCGCTGGGGTCACAGAGAAGAAATGCTCTGGTGACTGAGACTGGGAGTTATTCAGAATCAGTGGACAGTAAAGGTCAGAGTGAAGGGGTGGTAATGGAAATGAGAGGGACTTGGCAGCAGGTCCCAGGGGCAGAGCTGAGGCATGAAGGGAGGGATGCTGGGAGGCATACGATGAGCAGGAGCCTTTGAAGGAATTGGGCTGGTTGGCCACCATCCATTTCCCACATTCTGGTGCATCGCAGTGCTAGGTCCCCGAATTAGAGCCTTTTCTATCAACTACAAGGTATTCTCAGTCTCTCCATCTGCAATTTCTTGATGGAAAATCCCTTAAGCATAGGACATCTAGCAAGAGTATCCTTATAGGCCTGGCTATTGCTGTTCCTTTTTTTTTTTTTTTAAAGATTTTATTTATTTATTCGACAGAGATAGAGACAGCCAGAGAGAGAGGG
>NW_023191558.1:332-905 GCF_002007445.2 Ailuropoda melanoleuca | reverse complement strand
CCTGTTCCACCTTCCATAATGCCGTCGTGACTTCAAGGGCTTTCCCCTCACACTTTTTTTCTTGGTTCTAAAGGCTGGATCCTCCTCATCCCCTACACCCAATGTGGATTCGGGGTCCCCAGTGATGAAACTGCGTTCGCTGGAGGTGTTTTCCTGGACGCTCTGCTTTATTACCAATGAGAAGTGCGCTGAGTCCTCGATAATCTGAAGGTTTTCGTTCATGCTCCCTTACTCACGATAGATGATGATCGTTGATATTTCCCTGGACTGTGTGGTGTCTTAGAGACCACTATGGGGCTCTCTCGTCAGGGTTCCGGGACCACTTTCCCTCATGTTTCCCTATTCACGAAGGGTGATGATAGTGCTAAGACGGTCCCTGTACGGTGTTGTTTCTGACGGACGTGTTTTGGGCCTTTTTTTTCCATTGCCTCCAGCAGTTTTGACAGGATTTCCCCAGGGAACAACCATTTCACTGGAAGCGGGTTTTGGCCTAATTGTGTTTCTCAGTGCTGTGTTCGTCGTGTTTCACTCACGGTACCAAAGCACCTTGATTCCTGTTCCACCTTCCATAAG
>NW_023191558.1:0-252 GCF_002007445.2 Ailuropoda melanoleuca | reverse complement strand
CTTCAAGGGCTTTCCCCTCACACTTTGTTTCTTTGTTCTATGGGCTGGAACCTCCCCAGGCCTCTACACCCAATGTGGAATCGGGGTTACCAGTGAAAATGATGCTGTTCGCTAGAGCTGTTTTCCTGGACGGTCTGCTTTATAACCAATGAGAAGGGCGCTGAGTCCTCAAAAATCCTGGACATTTTCATTCATGCTCCCTTATTCACGAGAGATGATGATCGTTGATATTTTCCTGGACTGTGTGGGGTC
>NW_023191557.1:0-567 GCF_002007445.2 Ailuropoda melanoleuca | reverse complement strand
TGCCCCCCAAGTCTCTTTGTGGAGTCACCATAATCCTTGCTGTATCAGGGTCCATGGGGGACTTTACTATTCATTAGTAGCCATCATTCTCCTGATCTTCCACCAGGGTTTCAATCAGAGTGTAGCAAATAATTTCTCCGTAATGAACTTTTGAAACTCAGAAATGTGGCCTCNTTTGAAACTCAGAAATGTGGCCTTGACACATATCTTGCTGTTTTTCTTTCTTATTTCTATCTTCTTTCCCTACAGAGAATACTGGGAATGAGGAGAGAATCTTCCTTTTTCTTTCTTTCCACTTTGTATGCTTGATTCTTTCTCATTTTTATTGAAATATTCACATAATATAAAATTTCACATAACTATATTAAAGGGTTTAACTCCATAACTTCTAGTATATTCACAAGATTGTGCAACAATTGCTGCTATTCAATTCCAGAATATTTTTATTACCAGAAAGAAACCTGTCAACTGTTGGCAGTCACTCTCAATTCTGTCTTCCCTCCAGTCCCCAGAAACTACTAATCTACTTTCTGTCTCTGTAGATTTACCTATTCTGCACATTTTATG
>NW_023191556.1:316-585 GCF_002007445.2 Ailuropoda melanoleuca | reverse complement strand
CTAATTCTTTGAAAATGTTAAAAGTATGATATGTTTTTTAAATTCGAGGAGTTGGTCTTAGGGCAAGCAGGTGAAGGCCCAGGGGGCCCGGGAAAAGGCTGTTATTACTGAGTATGTTTAGATCTACTTAGGAAACAAGTATGACTTATATTCCACTTTTTTTCAGAAAGAATTTGTGTCAATTAAAAGTACCACACAAAATAGTGCAGCTCAGAGGAAAACAAAACAAGCAGCAGAGAAAGAGCCACCCCCAGGGGCAAAGAACACAG
>NW_023191556.1:0-216 GCF_002007445.2 Ailuropoda melanoleuca | reverse complement strand
CATACCCTGATGCTGCACTGTGGTAACCAGTGACAAGTCTTCTGGTCACTTCCTCCATGAGACACCCCTGAGCCCCGACTACTGCGACCTGCTGCTCAGAGCTCCCATTCCTCTTTTTGACCCCGTTGTTTACTTTTCCCTTCACTTCCATAGGATATATGTATGCTTCATTACATACTATTCTGTCACTTAAATGTTTGTGTCATGCTCTCAGTG
>NW_023191555.1:265-1518 GCF_002007445.2 Ailuropoda melanoleuca | reverse complement strand
TTTGCCTGGTTTGGGGATCAAGGTAATATTGGCCTCATAGAATGAGTTTGGTAGCTTTCCTTCCGTTTCTACTTTTTGAAAGCTTTAGGAGAATAGGTAATATTTCTTCTTTGAATGTTTGGTATAATTCCCCAGGAAAACCATCTGGTNAAAACCGTCTGGGCCTGGAGTTTTATTATTTGGAAGGTTGTTTATCACTGACTCAATTTCTTCATAGTTAATTGGCCTATTTAAGAAATCTATTTCTTCCTGTTTCAGTCTTGGTAGTTTATAGGTTTCCAGGAAGGCCTCCATCTCTTCCAGATTGTTTAGTTTTTTGGCATATAGCTGTTGATAAAAGTTTCTAATAATCCTTCCAATTTCATTGGTGTTGGTTGTGACCTCTCCTTTTTCATTCATAATTTTATTAATTTGGGTCCTTTCTCTATTCTTTTGGATAAGTCTGGCCAGTGGTTTCTCAATTTTATTTACTCTTTCAAAGAACCAGCTTCTAGTTCTGTGATCTGCTCTACTGTACTTCTGGTTTCTAATTCATTGATCTCTGCTCTAATCTTGATCAACTGCTTTCTCATGCACGGATTAGGCCTGTTCTTCTGTTGCTGTTCCAGCTTCTTGAGGTGAGAATATAAAAACTTCAATTTAGATTTTTCTATTCTTTTGAGTGAGGCTTGGATGGCTATGTATTTCCCCCTTAGGACTGCCTTTGCAGTATCCCATAGGTTTTGGACCGTTGTGTATTCATTCTCGTTGGTCTCCATAAATTGTTTAATTTGTTTTTTGATTTCCTGGTTTATCGAGTCATTCTTGAGCAGGATGNTGAGCAGGATGGTTCTTAGTCTCCAAGTGTTTGAGTTTCTTCCAAATTTTTCCTTGTGATTGAGTTCCAATTTCAAAGCATTGTGGTCTGAGAATATGCAGGGAATAATTTCAGTCTTTGGTATCGGTTGAGACCTATTTTATGACCCAAAATAGAACATGGTTTATTCTTGAGAATGTTCCATGGGCATTAGAATAGAATGAGTATTATTTGGTTCTGGTGTGTAGTGTTCTCTGTATATCTATGAGGTCCATCTGGTCTAGTATGGCATTCAAAGCTCTTGTTTATTTGTTGATTTTCTGCTTAGGTGCACTATTGCTGATAGTAGAGTGTTGAGGTCCCCTACTATTAACGTATTTTTATCTATATGTCTCTTTATATCAGTTAAGAGTTGGCTTGTGTAACTTGCTGCTCCCCTGTTGGGGGCATATATATT
>NW_023191555.1:0-195 GCF_002007445.2 Ailuropoda melanoleuca | reverse complement strand
TAACTATAGTCTTTAGTTTAAAATCCAATCTGTCTGTTATGAGAATTGCTACCCCAGCTTTCTTTTGAGGTCCATTGGCATGAAATATGGTATTCCATCCATTTACTTTCAGTCTGAACATATATTTAGGTTCAAAATGAGTCTCTTGTAGACAGCAAATGGATGGGTCATGTCTTTTTATCCAATCTGCAGCCC
>NW_023191554.1:0-1134 GCF_002007445.2 Ailuropoda melanoleuca | reverse complement strand
AGCCCATCTGTGTTGTTGCAAATGGCAGGATCTCATTCTTTCTTATGGCTGAATAATACTCCATGGTGTGTGTATACCACATCTTCTTTATCCCATTATCTTTTTGAATCTCACATTTCTTCTGCCTGATAATCAAGGCAATGATTTTTGTTTGCATCCATGCATTATTAAGCTAAATCTCAGATAATTTTATGGACTTGACCAAATTCAGGTAGCTGGTAAGTGTGCTGAGGTCTTTTACTCCTATAGGGTTCTTTCAATATCCCATGTTTACTTGCAGATAAAGGTCTCTGGGTTTATTTTGCTGTGCCCATGCTCACTTTAGGTTTCATGTGTGTTTGTGTGTGTGGCACTGCAGAATTACAATGGTAGAAACTCAAGCAGGGCTTCGCACTTCCTTTCAACACACCTTCAAAGGGAACTGTTGCTGAATCAGCTTTGGTTAGGCCTCAGTGCATATAACACTGTAGTCAGCCTCTCCATATCTGGAGAAAGAAGAACATGTCCTCAAAAGTACTTAAGAGTCACACTATTTATTCTATTAGTATTGATTCCCAGAAGCTAACATCACCACATCAACAGCACACATCACCAGGGCAAATAGGAGATTATCATGTTAATTTTTGCATTGACATATATAACATGGTTATAATTTGAGAAATTATGTATACAAAAGGTTTGTTTCTAAAAGATGGTTTCAATAAAAAGGTGCTGCTGAATCATGAGTAATTTTGAATAATTTTGCTAACCATATTAATGTTTGGTAATTGGATTCCATGATGATAATAGTGAGGACAATCTTATTTTTGCTTTTGACTCCCAAAAATATTTTATGGAATACAGTGGCTTTCCAGCTGTATTCATCATGCCTCCACCTTTTCACATAAAGTTTACTGCAATAGAATATGGAGATGGAATAAGAGCTCCCCTTTCCAAAAAAGAGTTTCTCTTTAGAGTGTTATTTAAAATGTATTGGATAGAGTGAGGCTAATTCATAGACTTTATAAAAGGAAAATATAATTGATTTTCTCTAACATTCTTTCCCTTAAATCCTCGGGTATTCATAATTTGTCTATTAGCTTGTCTGGTTGAATTTCTAAGCTTCTGGTGGAAAATGCTACACGGGAAATTCTC
>NW_023191553.1:0-775 GCF_002007445.2 Ailuropoda melanoleuca | reverse complement strand
GCTCGTCCATCATGAACAGCACCTGCTTCCAGTGGGTGGTGCTGCAAGACACGGGGCACAGGGTCACCTCTCTGGAGCCGGACCCTTCAGGCTTACCTGCAGGACAGACACAGCCCAGCCCTACGACCCGGACGGCCTCTGTGGGTTCCAGGGACTGAGTTACAACCCAGGGCGGACACAGCTCCTGCATGCTGCCCAGATTCCGGGAGGGCGAGGGCAGCTGGCGCTGGTGGCTCAGAGGACATGTGGCCGGGCACAGGGTCCCTTGCACCCTGGCACAGCGGGCATCTACCCAAAGTCCCCTGCTCGGTCTCTAAGCTGCCAATGCCTGCGTTCTAGTTTCCACAACCCAAAAGAGTCACTATTCCCGTGAGGGTCAGCTGGCAGATGAGCACGACAGTTGTAACATTCGGGAGAAATGGTCACACCCCCGCACACTTTAGCCTCCACCAGCTCTGACAGCATGGCACGACCGCTCCCTGCCTCCTCTGTCCGACACCTGGCACGCACCTCATGGTCACACTCAACCAGCTCACATCCCTCCTGCCTCAACCACTGTNGTCTGTCTCGGCCTTCACAGAGTGCGTGTCCCGCGTCTGCACCCTGCCTGCCCCACAACACCTGTGTGGGGACGCACTGGCAGACCACCCAGGCACAGGCCTGTCCACTGGGTTTCCAGTGCTCCTACCCCCATCTGGTGACAGCTCGCATCTGTGCTGGAGGGATCTGGAAGGAAGGCTGGCCGGAGCCCCAGCCCTGCCACCTCCACAGGAGG
>NW_023191552.1:324-562 GCF_002007445.2 Ailuropoda melanoleuca | reverse complement strand
GTTGGGGGCATATATATTTATAATTGTCATATGCACTTGTTGAATACTTCCTTTAAGAATAATATAGTGCCATTCTGTGTCTCTCTCTATAGCCTAGTTTAAAATCCAATCTATCTGATATGAGAATTGCTACTCCAGGTTTCTTTTGAGGTCCATTTGTGTGGAAGATGGTACTCCATCCCCTTACTCTAAGTCTGAAAGCATCTTTGGGTTCAAAATGAGTCTCTTGTAGATAGCA
>NW_023191552.1:0-244 GCF_002007445.2 Ailuropoda melanoleuca | reverse complement strand
ATAGTGATTATTGAGAGATATGATTTTAATGATGCCATGTTGCTAGTAAAGTCTTAGTTTGTATTGGTTGTGACTTTCTGTTCTGTATCACTCTTGGGGCCTTTTTACCTTTATAGAACCCCCCTTAACATCTCCCGTAGGGCTGGTTTCGTGGTTACGAAATTGGTTAATGACTGGCGATTCTGGAAGGTTTCTATTTCTCCATCAATTCTGAATGACAGCCTTGCTGGATAGAGGATCCTTG
>NW_023191551.1:0-938 GCF_002007445.2 Ailuropoda melanoleuca | reverse complement strand
TTTATTCTAAGAAACTAGTCTCCAGGCAATGGTGGGCCTTAAAATGCTATCCAAGATTCAAAATCGACACCAGAGGAGCAAG
This sequence comes from Ailuropoda melanoleuca, assembly GCF_002007445.2. Classification (NCBI taxonomy): domain Eukaryota; kingdom Metazoa; phylum Chordata; class Mammalia; order Carnivora; family Ursidae; genus Ailuropoda; species Ailuropoda melanoleuca. Next base: position 856 of record NW_023191551.1, on the reverse strand, counting down.
GTCAAACATCTTTTATTTTATTCCAAAAATTTTATTTGAGAGAGCACAAGCAGGAGGAGAAGTAATGAAAGAAGGACAAGCAGTGGATTCCTCACCAAGCAAGGGGAAAGGTCCCCTAGATCATCATTACAGCTAAATCTTCNTCTCCAGGCAATGGTGGGCCTTAAAATGCTATCCAAGATTCAAAATCGACACCAGAGGAGCAAGGTCAAACATCTTTTATTTTATTCCAAAAATTTTATTTGAGAGAGCACAAGCAGGAGGAGAAGTAATGAAAGAAGGACAAGCAGTGGATTCCTCACCAAGCAAGGGGAAAGGTCCCCTAGATCATCATTACAGCTAAATCTTCAAATCTGCTGCTCCCCAGACATTCTCAGGGGAAAACTTTATAACGATCCTACTTCTTCAATTAATTTACCTTCCAGCTCCCCTAAAGACTCACGTCTTCCACCACCAGAACCCCCATAGACCATCTAAAATCACAATCAAGTGCACAAAGACTAAAACCACTCCCTGCATTACTTGACCAAAAGAGAAAACCCGACACCGAAGTCTGTTTTTCAGGACGCTAGCCAGGGGAAAGCGCGAACGCAGTCCCCCACTACCACAAATTATGCAGTCGAGTTTCCCACATTTGGGGAAATCGCAGGGGTCAGCACATCCGGAGTGCAATGGATGAGCCTCGCCCTGGGAAAACCACCTTCGTGATCATGGTATCTCCCCTGCCAGGTAAGTATGAGCTGCGACACTTGCCTGGCACTTCACCCTCATCCTCAACACACTATACAGTCATGGTCAATTACATTCCGAGTTCTTTAGGCTTTTGGTTACAAACGCCAAGGTTATTTACATGATA
>NW_023191550.1:0-566 GCF_002007445.2 Ailuropoda melanoleuca | reverse complement strand
ACACAGGAGTGTATATACCTTTTTGAATTAGTGTTTTCATTTTCTTTGGGTAGATATTCACTACTAAAATTGCTGGACCATATGGTGTTTCTTTTTTTTAATTATACATTATTATTTTATTTTGTTTTATTTAGNTATTTTATTTTGTTTTATTTAATTTTAATTCCAGTAGAGTTAACATACAGTGTCATATTAGTTTCAGGTGTACAACATAGTGATTCAACAACTCCATTCATCATCCAGTGCTCATGATGACAAGTGCAGTCCTTAATCCCCATCACCTATTTTACTAATTCTCCCTATCAACCTCCCTCTGGAAACCATCAGTCTGTTCTCAATAGTTAAGAGTCTGATTCTTGGCTTGTGTCTTTCTTTCTCTCTCTCTCTTGCTCATTTGTTTTGTTTCTTAAATTCCACATATGAAATATGTGTTTCTGAAATTCCACTGACGGAAATATGTGTTCAAACGACTGACTTATTTCACTTCCATTATACTCTCTAGGTCCATCCATGTCATTTAGGTGGCAAGATTTTATCCTTGTTTATAACTTAATAATATCCCGTTG
>NW_023191549.1:0-964 GCF_002007445.2 Ailuropoda melanoleuca | reverse complement strand
CATGCAATTGAGAGGCTTGCAAACCTTAGACCAAGGAAGCTATCCTTAGAGCAGGTAGGGGGACGAGATTTATTACGTACAGAGGGAGGAACATCAGAATAACATCAGACCTCTCCACAGAGGCCTGACAAAANACCTTAGACCAAGGAAGCTATCCTTAGAGCAGGTAGGGGGATGAGATTTCTTACGTACAGAGGGAGGAACATCAGAATAACATTGGACCTCTCCACGGAGACCTGACAAGACAGAAAGTGCTCGCAGAACATATTCATGGTATGAAATGAGGAGAACATGCAGCCAAGAATACTTTACCCAGCAAGACTATCATTCAGAATGGATGAAGAAATAAAGAGATTTCAGGATAGACGGAAACTGAAAAATATATGTGACCAAAGCCAGCCCCACAAGAATTATTAAAGGGGATTCTGAAAACCAAAAGGAACCCCAACAGTCACATAGACCACAAAGAAACAAAAACCTACAGAAACAGGGACTTTCAGGAATACAATGGCGGAAAATTCATAACTTTCAAAAGTTACTCTCAACATGAACGGGCTGCATACTCCCATCAAGACACACAGGGATTCAGATTGAGTAAAAAAGCAAGACCCATCCATATGCTGTCTACAAGAGGCTCATCTTGAGCCTAAACATACCTCCAGACCGAAGGTGAGGGGATGGAGAACCATTTGCCATACCTACCAAAATCAAAAGAAAGGTGGGGTAGCAATTCTTCTATCAGACAATTAGATTTTAAACCAAAGACTGTACAAAGAGATAGAGAGGGACACTGTATCATACTTAAAGGGTCCATCCAACTACAGAACTCTTAAGAAATAAATTGAGGATAGACTGGTGATGGCTAGTAAGGAGGGCAAGTATTGCATGGTGCCCTGGGTGTTATACACAACTAATGAATCATCGAACTTTACATCAGAAACCAGGGATGTACTGTATGGTGACT
>NW_023191548.1:0-829 GCF_002007445.2 Ailuropoda melanoleuca | reverse complement strand
TAACACGGGAATCATAGTGTCCATGTGGCGGGGCTGTTGAGGGAAGCAGTGACTTCACGTATACCCACTCCGGGACTGGGCTCACAGTAGGTCTTTCAGAAACAGAGCTCCCTCCCCCACGAGATGAGCAGAGCAGGGAGGGACCCACTGGACGGCTTGAGGGAAAGCCAGAGAGTCCCCAANAAGCAGTTGGCACACCAGGTGTCCTGACAAGTTAAATATGGGAAATTAGGGCAAGTCAGGTTTCCGCCTCCAGGAATCTCATGTTAAGGTCGAACGATAGTGCGGGATTTTACTCATTCTCCAGGGGCTGGAGACGAGAAAGGCTCTTCCTGCTGGGACAGATGATAAGTAGGGAACCAATCAAAATATGCAAATACAGCTGAGGAAGAGGCTGGGGACACCTCCAGAGTGGGCCAAGGCCTTTTCTGGATGTTTGCTGGCTGGGGACTCTTCCCCAGGTACAAACCTGAGGGAGGGCCTTCATAACTCCTGACCTCGATTCTCTACCCTTCCCTGCATCCTCTCATTTCCCAACGCCACTTTGCAGCTGCTGCCATTAAGGAGTGGACTCAGTTTCCCTGGAAACCCCTGCACCTGGGGTGGCCCTGTTTCGGCCTGCAGAATATGGTGAAGTGACCGCCGGGGCCCCCAGCATGGGGCTCAAGAGGACTAGAAGTCTTCTGCTCTCTGTTTTAGAATCTTGCCCAGCCATCCTGAGCATGAGCCCAAGCTAGTCTGCTAGAGGGTGAGAGACACCCCCCCGAGGACCCCCAAATATGAGGAAGCTCAACCCCGCCCAGACAGCAGAGCCCCCTCCTCGACTCCA
>NW_023191547.1:0-1004 GCF_002007445.2 Ailuropoda melanoleuca | reverse complement strand
CAAAGAATTACCTAGTCCAAAATTTCAGTGGTATTGAGTTTGAAAAAAACATGGATTAACCTAACAATTCTTTTAACAGGCTATTGATTCAACTAGTCTGTTCAACACATATGTACTGAAGGCCCACTCTCTGGNTCTCTGCCAGAATGTGTCAATGACCAAAATATTCTTGCCTACATAGAGCTTATATTGTCAGTAGTTAGAGATAACAAAACAGGGAACTGTTTATGTATAGTACTTACTATGTGCCAGACACCAACTCATTTACACCTTAAAACGGTCCTAGAGAAGGAGTTACTATCCTCTTCTTAAAGACAACATGAAGTAAAGACAAGTAGACCAACACACCCAAGTTCACACAGACAATAAGTAGCAGAGAAGGAAATTGAACTGAAGCTGTTTGGCTCCAGTCTGTGTTCTTGATCACTACACTGTAAGTTTCAGGTACAAACTTATCTATTGTAAAAGAAACAGATTTTAAAAATTTTAATGATTTGATGCAATATTCCCAGTGCTTCAGATTCAAGAAAGTTTTAGTATGACTCCAGATGTCTCAGGAATTTCTGCTAATAGATTAAACATTCAGTAAGAGTCTATCAGTGTAGAGCAAAAGTCCTTAGAGACATCAAATGGGAATAGAAAGAAGATATTCATCTTTACATCATTTTAGATAAGCCAGTGAACATTCATTAAGCAGAAATGTCTAATAAATGATTCTAATAATATCGCACAGAGACACTGGGAGGGTCACCTGGAGAAGAGCAGCCATATTTGATCAATCCACAAAAAATAAGTATTGTTATTATTGTGGAACACACAAAATTCCAGTTTCACTTCTTGTGGAAGTTAAGGACGACAATGTTCATAACAATCATGAACTATGTTAGAACTTGGAGTTCATTGACTTTACTTCCCTCAATTGATGTACATCAGTAAAAAGAACTGTAAAGAGATTCACTGATTTGTTCAAAATGAAACAACCAAAAATTTGCAGAGCCATGACA
>NW_023191546.1:0-563 GCF_002007445.2 Ailuropoda melanoleuca | reverse complement strand
CCAGACACCAACTCATTTACACCTTAAAACGGTCCTAGAGAAGGAGTTACTATCCTCTTCTTAAAGACAACATGAAGTAAAGACAAGTAGACCAACACACCCAAGTTCACACAGACAATAAGTAGCAGAGAAGGANGCAGAGAAGGAAATTGAACTGAAGCTGTTTGGCTCCAGTCTGTGTTCTTGATCACTACACTGTAAGTTTCAGGTACAAACTTATCTATTGTAAAAGAAACAGATTTTAAAAGTTTTAATGATTTGATGCAATATTCCCAGTGCTTCAGATTCCAGAAAGTTTTAGTATCACTCCAGATGTCTCAGGAATTTCTGCTAATAGATTAAACATTCAGTAAGAGTCTATCAGTGTAGAGCAAAAGTCCTTAGAGACATCAAATGGGAATAGAAAGAAGATATTCATCTTTACATCATTTTAGATAAGCCAGTGAAAATTCATTAAGCAGAAATGTCTAATAAATGATTCTAATAATATCTCACAGAGACACTGGGAGGGTCACCTGGAGAAGAGCAGCCATATTTGATCAATCCACAAAAAATAAGTATTG
>NW_023191545.1:0-1056 GCF_002007445.2 Ailuropoda melanoleuca | reverse complement strand
GCCAGTGAGAGAGGGAACACAAGCACGGGGAGTGGGAGAGGAAGAAGCAGGCTCCCAGTGGAGGAGCTTGATGTGGGGCTCGATCCCATAACGCCGGGATCACGCCCTGAGCGGAAGGCAGACGCTTAACGACTGAGCCAANGAGCCACCCAGGCACCCTACCACACTTATTCCTAAGCCAGACTCTAAGAGATCATGGTTAGTTAAATAACAATTAAATAATAACGTTCTCAGAGTATATACTGAGAAAACACTCACCATATTACAAACATTTGGCTATATGGTCCTAAACTGATGAAACACAACTGCTTTAGAGAATGAGGGCATCTCATCAGAATATTTGGAAGCGGCAGAGAGAGAGCCTAGCCCTGTCAGAATGGGCCTTCTGGAAGAGTAGAGAAAGACCGATGTAATGTGTCCCTCTACCACAGGACAAATGGGAGGAGCTCCTCAGCCAGAGCTCACCTCTGGAGATCTTTGGACACATCTCCTTGATGACGTTGGACACCATTATGAAGTGTGCCTTCAGCTACCAGGGCAACCACCAGGCAGACAGGTCAGTGAAATCCTTAGCTGCAGCAGGGTCCTGTTTCTACCAACTAGTGTGGACTTATCCGAGAGGCAATTAGGGTAGCTTGGATGTTTACCAGCCCCAAAAGCCACATTCTGCAGAGAGCCCTAGGCCACAGCCAAATTCAGCCCACACCAAACCTTCATTAGACAGAGATCTTGATCCCTGCCACAGGGAGATGCTGGTTGCCCATGTCCTTCATAAAGTGCTGGGGGTCTCAAGGGTGTAAGAATGATATGACCCATGCTGAGGTGACCTGTCACATTGATTGAGGAACCCTCCACCCATAGACCCACTCCACTCCGGGCCGGATATCTCCCTCCATCCAGTCCCTTCTGCATCCTCCCCCTTCAGGAACTCCCGGTCCTATCTTCAGGCCATTCGGGACCTGAACAACCTGGTGATTTCCCGGGTGAGGAATATTTTCTACCAGAAAGACATCATCTACAGGCTGACCCCTGAAGGCCGCTTGAACCACCGGGCCT
>NW_023191544.1:0-1015 GCF_002007445.2 Ailuropoda melanoleuca | reverse complement strand
TTTTGAGAGGCTCCCAAGGGACAGGATCTGATTACCTGTTTTAGGGTAAAAGCAGAAAGAGAAAGTGATATTAGGAGATGTTATTCAAAGCAGTTATGAGGCACATTATTTAACATTTTCATTTTACTGCTAAGGTTCACTTCCTCCTATCATTGTTTCAAGAATTACACCATCCACGTAGTGAAAAATATAAATATATAAGGCAATTTACCTGAGGAGTACAAATGGCCCAAGGAAAACCAATCAAGGGTGTTAGAAAAGTTTTATATTTTTATCTGGATGGTGATTATATGAATATATAGACAGATCTGTAAAAATTCATTGAATTGTACTCTTAAGATTAGTTCACTTTACATACTCTAATATATATGTTATCTCTTCTTCAATAAGATGTTAAAAAATAGGAGTAAATAACCAACTAAGTCAAGAGAGAAAGATAGCCTAGACCGAGATGCAAGTTACTCTAAATTGTGCGANCTAAATTGTGGGATGAATTCTCAACAGTTTTACATGAATCTGATCTTGAGTTACTTTACTTTTAGGAGCCTCACAGGTTCGGTATGAATTAGATGAAATAAGACACGTAAGAAGTTCTTGGCACAGTGCGTAACAAATGTTACTTCCTTTTTTCCTTAGATAATTTTTCAGAAGATCTCAAGAGATGATTGTTTAAAAACTGTACTTAAATTCTATGTTGACCATAGAAAACAAAGACATGCTTATATAATCACCTTAAGATTTTTTTATAGCAGTTAGCATTTATGACCAACAATTTCTGTTTCTGAAATGTGTGCTAGTAAGGCATGTTTCTAGGCAATACCTAAGAATGTCTTTCAAAAAACTATAAAGTCATACATGTTTCTTACCTCTGTTTTTTCCTATTTAATGGAGTATTGCTTGTAAAATTGAAACTAAATTCAACTTACAAAAGTTAGAGGTATATCGTGGTTTTATACTGGATCAATCTGGCTACATAAGAATTATGTTTCCCAGAACCCATTTCCCTGTTTGGTTG
>NW_023191543.1:0-1191 GCF_002007445.2 Ailuropoda melanoleuca | reverse complement strand
TTTGTTTAGGTTGGTGAATGAAGCATTGTCTGTGCAGCAGCTGTATTTGGGAGAGTTCTGGCAAATTGTACCATGGGGTCTATCACCCAACCTGCTCTGCTCTAGGCCTTGGGACCAGGTCAGTTTGTAGCCCAAAGATTTCCTTGTATCTATTAACATTACACAATTAGTGCCCTGAAACTGAGATTCCATTCATTTTCCTTCACTACAGCTTCAGGTTAATTTGGGGGTAATTATTACCTTTTTTGTAGTTATAAAATAAGAACATTTTGCTTTGTCATGGCCTACCTCACCAAATAATAGCTGATGAGGGCTTTGACATCCTCATTCTTTTCCTGTAGAATCAAAACTCAGAGAAGAAAAGCATCAGAGTTGGTTTCCAAAATGTAATCATCACTGCTCAGTATGTACAATTCCACCAGGCCAGAGACCCAGTGGAAGATACTTCTCCCTGTACCCCAGGAGAGTCTGAAAGGGCCCTGTCATTGATTTCCACCCCTCCCAGCCAAAGTCCACAAGCAGTGCTGTTGGCCCAAGGGCCAGGTGGGAAACCCTCAAGTCTGCACCTCAGGAAATCCTGAAAGGGTTCTATACTTGGTTTCAGCCACTCCATAATCTGTTAAGAGATTCACAATATTTAAAGAAATAGATCAGATATGACCTCAATAGCATAATATGTGGGGAATAGAGAAGGAAAACTGTACTTCTTGTATACAACTGAAAATAAGCTGTTATTAGCTTCAAATAGACTGTGAGATCTATAAGATGCTTCAACGAAATCTCATGGTAACTACAAAGAAAAAACTTACAGTAATTACACAAAAGATTGAGAGAAAGGAATTAAAGCATACTCTACTAACAATGAATAACAAAGGAAGACAGCAAGAAAGGGAAGAAAGGAACAACAGAACAAGAATACAATCAGAAAGTGTTAACAAAATGGCAATTTAAACTCCTTACGTATAAATGATTAATGTAAGTGTAAATGGCCTAAATTATCCAATCAAAAGACACAGAGTGACTAAAGGGATTAAAAATAAGATCCAAGGGGGCGCCTGGGTAGCGCAGTCATTAAGCATCTGCCTTCGGCTCAGGGCGTGATTCCGGTGTTCCAGGACAGAGTCCCACATCAGGCTCCTCCACTGGAAGCCTGCTTCTTCCTCTCCCACTCCCCCTGCTGTGTTCCCTCTC
>NW_023191542.1:0-1117 GCF_002007445.2 Ailuropoda melanoleuca | reverse complement strand
TGTGTTCACTAAAGGGAACTATGAAAAAAGTAAGAAAACAACCTATATAATGGGAGAAAATATTTGCACATCTTAATCTGATGAGGATCTAGGGTCCAGAATACCTACAGAACGTATAATTCAACAATAAAAGACTCATAACCCAAATAAAAACCAAGCAAAGAATTTAAACAGACATTTCCCCAAAGAAGAAATGCAAATGCCCAAGAAGCCCATGAAAAGAAGCTCAGCATCAAGAGATATTTGGGAAATACAAATCAAAACCACAGGGAGATAGCACCTGACACCCACTATCAGGCTATGATAAAAAAGACCAATAATAACAAGTGTTGGTGAAGATGTGAGCAAAGCAGGACCCTCACACATTTCTGGTGATAATGCCCAATGTACAGCTGCTTTGGAGAAGAGCCTGGCACTTCCTCAAATAGTTCAACATGAACCTACCACGTGACCTACCAATTCACTCTCAGGTACATAACCAAGAGAATTGAAAAGAAATGTTTACACAAAAATGTGTACATGAATGTTGATAGCAACATTATTTAAAAGAGCCATGGAGTAGAAACATTGTGAAAGTCCATTCACTGGTGAGTGAATACACAAAATGTGTTATTTCTATACAGTGGAATATTATGCAGCCTCAGATGGGAATAAATTTACCGATACATGCTACAACGTGGATGAACCTTGAAAACATTATGCTAAGTGAAAGGAGCCACACAAATGGGCACATATTGTGTGATTCCATTTATATGAGATGTCTTGAATACACAAATTCATAGAGATGGAAAGTAGATCAGCAACTGCCAGTGGCTAGAGGAAGGGGTGAGAGAGAAGTGACTGCTAATGGGTACAGTGTTTTTCGTTGAGGTGATGAAAATATTCTGGAATTAGTGGTGAGAGTTGCACAGCATTAGAATATACTAAAAGCCACTGAATTACATATGTTAAAAGAGCAAAAATGAATTACATCTCAATTGTTATAAGTAGTAAAAAAAAAACAACTAAGCAGTGGGTGGGAGTGAGTAGGAGAGCACAAAAGCATAAAAATTTTCTACTCATATTTCAAGGGAAATAATATGTCCTCCTTTATTTCATTTATTCATTCATTGATTTG
>NW_023191541.1:0-1008 GCF_002007445.2 Ailuropoda melanoleuca | reverse complement strand
CAGGATCATTTCCTTCCCACCAGGCTCCTGGAATAATGAACAGATAGAATTTGTTCCTTTGTGCTTTCTTATGGTTGGAATAAACCCACTAAACTAAGGAGGATGTCTGAATTACTGCTGGTAACATTCCCGCCTTTTAAGAGAAGCAGATACGTGAGCTAAGCTGGGCTTTAATATCGGTATGACTTACAGAACATTTCTGAATCCTGGAATGGGTGTTCATGTTCACCTTCCCATATGTCTTGGTTTGCCCAGCCAGCCATAACCAAATACCATGGTCTAGGGGGCTTGAACAGCAGACCCTTATTTGTTACAGTTCTTCTGGAGCCTGGACAGTCCAAGATCAAGGGTCTGGCAGATTTGGTTCCTGGTGAGAGTCCTCTCACTGGCTTGCAGATGGTCACCTTCTCCCTGTATCCTCATTTTGCAGAAAGAGCAAGAACTCTGGTCTCCCTTCTTCTTCCTCTAAGGACACTGATTCCATCACAGGGATCCTGCCCTCATGACCTCATCTAAACCTAACAACCTCCCCAAGGCCCTACCTCCAAATACCATCACATCGGGGGTAGGGTTTCAGCACATACATTTTGGGAGAACACCAGCCTCCCAACTATGCTTGCGTTACAGACCAGTTCTCAAGTTTTGACTTCAGAGGTCACATTCTGGTTATTACTGGTCCTGTCTTCTGTTACCAAGAGGAGAAAAAGGCACACATGTACCAGTTAAGGTGTCACATCTTGGATTAACTCTTTGTATTGGGGGCTCTTGTGCACACTCACAAACCCGATCTTCACCCTTTCTCAGCTCACGGTGGTGGACAGAGCCCCAACAGGATAGCACAGATCTTCTAGGCGTGGTGGCTTTTTGTTGCATAAGTCCAAAGCTATACTCTAGCAGGTCTCGTTTTCCCTTCTCATCAGGAGGAAGAGTTCCCATCCAGTCCCTTTGTGAGCACAATCTTCCCTTCTTAGTATTCAGCCAGGTTCCTTCTGCCAAAGTAGTGTCAAC
>NW_023191540.1:0-829 GCF_002007445.2 Ailuropoda melanoleuca | reverse complement strand
CAAGACCACTTCTGTGCCAAATGAAATCTGATTGTTGGAGACTGCAATTAAATTCATTTTGATGTGATTTGCAGCAAGACCATAGTAATAATCTGTTTTGTCCTACGGCCGTGTTTTCAGTTCTCTGCAGTTTGGACTTTTTAAAAGAAAGTACAGACACGTTTTAATACTGCAGAAAAAACAGAATTTTAAGAACTGATTACCTCTATGATGACCCCTTGAGTGCCCATTGTCTCCATCCACAAAATGGAGAGAATCATTTGGCTATAGTTAAGGTAACTCCAGAGCAATGGTCAATTCCTAACTATCAGAAATTATATGTAAAACCACCATTAGTGACTTGTTATTTTTGTTATAACTCCCCTACTGTTTCCAAAAAATATGGTTTGGAGATACTCATATAGTCAGAAGTTGGTCAATATTTGTACAGAAAAGGCCATATGATCTAGAAGAGGAAGGCACTGTTACTATGTTACATGGTTACCATTGCCACATTTTCTCAACCATATACGTGCACACATAAAATTCTAAATTTTTAAGGAGATAAAGGAACAGGTTATTTGAAACAAAGTTCCCTGAAAAATATTAAGTGTATGGATAACATGCATCTCAAGTCCCATATGTGTCAGCTTGGATAAGAGAAGGGATGTCATGCAAATAATAATAATAATATAATATTGATAGCAATCACTTCTATGGCCCTGACTAGGTGCCATCTGCTCTTCCAGGAACGGCTTATGAAGTAGGCACTACTTTCGTTCTTTTTTACAAATGAGAAAACTGAGGCACCAAAGAGTTAGAGAGCTGCTATGAGTCCTTCAGAATTCAA
>NW_023191539.1:0-570 GCF_002007445.2 Ailuropoda melanoleuca | reverse complement strand
TGAGTTTCTTTCCTCTATTTTCCTTCACTTGAATTTTTACACAGTTATCATGCTATTTCTCTTCATTTTATTATATTTCACAGGGTTGACTCTATCCAAACTTTCTTTTTGCCCAAGTATAGAATGGATAACGAGTTCTAGACTCCCTTTACCNACAAGTTCTAGACTCCCTTTACTTCATCTAGGCTCTATTGGTATTCCTCTCAGAGCACCTGGTGTTGTGTGTTTTAGCTTGTCCGTTACATGAGAGCTGGGAGAGTAGGATTCAGTTAGGTATATGGGCAACTGTTGTTGGTAGACCATGCCTCTGATATTTTTGATAATTATGTTAAAAATCTTGTGTTGGCATTTATCCCATTGTTTAAGTGCCTCTCTATTTCTAAAGGAGCACTGTATCATTCAGGGCTCACCCAGAGAAACAAAATCATTAGGATATATATTTAGGATTTGGCCTTATGTCACTGGTTAAGCAGTATCTGAAAGGCTGTTTTCTTCACAGCTGGTGCTACAGTTTTATGTCTTCAGAGTAAACAGTTGAGAAGGGAATATAAACGTAAAGTGGGTGAGACA
>NW_023191538.1:383-566 GCF_002007445.2 Ailuropoda melanoleuca | reverse complement strand
TTCATGAACTAGAAAGTCAGCTTCTTCCAGATGTCCATTCCCCTAAATTTCCTTGTGGATTCAATGCAGTTTTTATCAAGCCAAGCAAGGATTTTTTTTTTTTAACAGATCAGTAAGCTTATTCTAACATTTATACGAAGAGCAAAAGATCTAAAATAGGTAGGAAAATTTTGGGAAAAAAAA
>NW_023191538.1:0-326 GCF_002007445.2 Ailuropoda melanoleuca | reverse complement strand
GTCTTTTTTTTTTTTTTCAATGTGGTCTGAAATTTTATTAACAGCTGATTTTTTAAAATCTAAGAATAGTAGTTTGTAATTAACTCCTAAAAGTGATTCTCATGTGATTGTCACTATCACACCAGTCTAGCTAATAAATAGGACCCAGCCTTTATAAAATCAATCTATGAAGGTGTTGTTCTATCACTATAGTAATTAAGACTGGAGGGTGCACAGAGCAATGGATCAGAATAGAAAACCCATAAACACCTCATGCAACCATGCCCAGCTGATTTTTAGGGGTGCAAAAAGCAAATGCATGGAGGAAAGAGAGTGTCCTCAGCAAA
>NW_023191537.1:0-2306 GCF_002007445.2 Ailuropoda melanoleuca | reverse complement strand
ACCACCCAGGTGCCCCTGGGCATAAGATATTTTTAAGGAAACCAAAAAAACAATGGCTAACATTTACTAGACACTTCTACCTTCAGGGCCCCTCCTAGGTAGGCATTTTCTATGCAGTAGCTCATTTTAACCCTCACCGNTTTAACCCTCACCATAGCTCAATGATGTAGGGAGCATTCCGTTCCCATTTTACAGATGAGCAAACTCGCAGGCTCAGGAGTCTGACACCACCGATGAGGGAGCGGTACGGGCAGGACACAAACCTGGGTCTAGCTGACTCCTGAATCTACTAACCCCCTCTGCCACTCACTGGCCACGTGATCTTTGACAACTCTCCCCTCTAAACCTTCATTTCTCATAATTTAAGAATTAGAACATCACTTCTTTTTCTGTCCAATGCCTTGGTTAGCATCGGAACTCAGTCTACTTTGGCCTGGATCTGAGGCAGTCTGATAAGAAAACAGGGATGCCCAAACTCACAAAGGACATAAAAGAGAATCCAGCCAGGCGTGGCACATTGATTTCACCTCTAATCCAATTTTGACCAGTGGCGGAGGCTGCCCGGCACCCTCTCCTGGGAAGGATTGTAAGATCACAACCGATCTGAGCAGGCCAGAGTGCCATGATCTATTAGTGATGTCTGCATGGATGAAGGCGTGGGCAGAAGAGGTCTGTGTAAGGCAAAAGACTCTTCAGCAAATTCCGAGCGTCCTTGAAAAATTAAAACCTGCCCACTTATTTTCTTCATTCAAGGTAGAAAGCAACTCGACTTACTTGAAGCCAGTTACTGACTTTGACGGCGTGGACGTGAATTTCCAATAATGTGAACATGATTCAACCTCTCCGTTCTCTGGGCATTATCTGGGTCTTGACCTTTCTCCATTGATTCGAACATTTTTGACAACATGTAAAGAAACAAAAAACTTTTCCCAGGACTTTTGGATTGAACATAGAAGGGAACCAAAGGCATTTTGGGCGTCGAAAAGGAAATCTGGTTCTCTCGAGGATCACTTACTGAATGGTAGGNCCAGGACTTTTGGATTGAACATAGAAGGGAACCAAAGGCATTTTGTGGGTCGAAAAGGAAATCTGGTTCTCTCGAGGATCACTTACTGAATGGTAGGCTGAGAAAGGCAGAGACGAGAGCAATCCCCCAGCCTGCTGACTCAGGGACCCATCCATCTCAGCAAGGGTTTCCTGATTTACAACACACCGCACCAAGGAGACCATAAAAAATATACCAACTGGGGAATGCACCGAAGAAAGTNAGAAAGCGGACTCCTTTCTACCTTCAGAGAAGAAGGATTTATACAGGAACTTGCTAAAAATAACTCCCAGGTATGACAGGCTGCATTGCACCAACCACCTCTCAATTACCACGGACGGAGGCGTCCCGGAACATTGGCAAAGCAAAGGAGAGGAGGACCCGGCAATCCTGTGTATTTAGCCTTGGGGTTCAGCCCAAAGGCTTGGGAATTTCCAACAGGCTTGGGCCCGAATCTTGTTTGGATCGCTTCCAGGGTGACCTCGGGCTAGTCATTTCACCTCTCAGAGCCTCAGATCCCATCTCTCGAGAGTGGAGCTAGTTACATACCTTCCCCCTGGTACCTAATGGTGACAATTCAATGCAATGAAGAAGACACGGCCCTCGGCGGAGGGCCCCCCCTCCCCGTCACTGTGAGCNCGACAATTCAATGCAATGAAGAAGACACGGCCCTCGGCGGAGGGCCCCCCTCCCCGTCACTGTGAGTGCACTTACTGCTTTTGAGATGGGGAAGGAGAGTACGTTTATATTTCTTAATGAGTGTTATACAGATTAATAGTAAAGTGAGTCAGAATCCCTGTATTAAATTTGAGAGATGTAGTAAGGAAAGCTGCCGGCTAAGAGACCTGGTCCTCACTCCATATTCACTTGCTGTTCAGCCTTGAGGATTTTAGCCCACTTCTCTGAGCCCCAGGGGCCCATCGGTTATGTAGAAAACTGTAGCACAGGGTTTAAGACACGAACCCAGGGGTTCAAGTCCCAGCTCTGCATTTTTCTGTCTGACTGAGCCTTGGTTTCCTGATCTGTAAAATGGGGGCAATGATAACAGCACCAGCTTCCCAGCAAAGATGAACCCCAAAAAGCAATCAAACATGACAGCGATACTAATTCTTAACTTCTTTAATTATATTAATACAATTATATATTGTTGTTAGCTATCACTAAATGATTAGATCTCAGATTTCACCTCACTTCAAGAAGCCAGGAGCAGCAGCAGGGTGGAAGGAAACCAAATTGCAGTGAACGATTTGTCCCTGATATG
>NW_023191536.1:1802-1881 GCF_002007445.2 Ailuropoda melanoleuca | reverse complement strand
CAATCTGCAACCCTGTGGCATTTTATGGGAGCATTTAAACCATTTACATTGGCACTGAGAACTGAGAGATATGATTTTA
>NW_023191536.1:0-1792 GCF_002007445.2 Ailuropoda melanoleuca | reverse complement strand
TTGTGACTTTCTGCTCTGTATCACTCTTGGGGCCTTTTTACTTTTATAGAACCCCCTTAATATCTCCTGTGCGGCTGGTTTCATGGTTACAAAATTGGCCAATGACTTNTAGGGCTGGTTTCGTGGTTACGAAATTGGTTAATGATTGGCGATTTTGGAACGTCTTTATTTCTCCATCAATTCTGAATGACAGCTTTGCTGGATAAAGGATCCTTGGCTGCATGTTTTTCTCTGAAAGAGCTTTAAAAATGCCCCCCCAAGCCTTTCTCTCATTCCAGGTCTCTGTAGACAGGTCTGACGTAATCCTGATACCTTTGCCTTGGTACGTGAGAAATTTCTTTGCCCTGGCCGCTTTCAATACTGTAGCCTTGGATCTAATATTTGCAAATTGCACTATGACGTGACGTCACGTAGGTTTGTCGTGGTTGAGCTTTGGAGGGGTCCTCTGCCTCTTGGACATGNTCCTCTCTGCCTCTTGGACACGAATGCTTGTTTCCCTTGCTAGATTAGGGAAGTTTTCAGCTACAATTTGTTCAAATATCTCTTCTAGACCTCTGTTTTTCTCCACCCCTTCAGGGATGCCGATGATTCTGACATTGGATCGTTTCATAGAGTCAGTAATCTCCCGTAATCTACATTCGTGGGCGTGGATTTTTTTAAGACCAGCTTCTATTTTCGTTTTTTCTTCTACTAACCCATCCTCCAATTCGCTAATGCGTTCCTCTGCCTCGGTGACCCTGGCCGTCAGAGCCTCTAGTTTTGACTGCATTTGGCTGATAGAATTTTTAGTTTCTGTCAGATTTGCTCTCATTTCTGCCCTTAGGGATTCTATATTCTCAGGAACATTTTCATTAATACTTTTTTCAAGTCTACTCATCATCTTGACCATTGTTGCTCTGAATTCCATTTCTGATAATTTGGATACATCCATATGTATTAATTCTGTGGCAGAGGCCACAGACTCATTATCTTTTCTTTGCAGGGGGGGACTTCTCCTTCTCGTCATTCTGATGAGGAGAGATTGTGGGGTTGTCCAGAGCCCAAATTATTGACTGGGACCCAGGCCTTGTGCCCTTGTTTTATAGAGATCTTAGGGATGTGGGCTTCTTCTTTAAAGATTTTATTTATTTATTTGAGAGGGAGAGAGACAGACAGTCAGCAAGAAAGGGAACCCAAGCAGGGGAGCGGAAGAGGCAGAAGCAGGCTCCCCACAGAGGAGCCCGATGAGGGACTCCTTTCCAGAACGCTATGATCATGCCCTAATCCGAAGACAGGTGCTTAATGACTCCACCACTCAGGCGCCCCAGGTTGTGGGCTTCTTGATTTTTAAACCTGTCTTCTGGGGCAGGGGCCTGCCGCGCCANCCGCGCCGATACTCAGGCAACCCTGTTTGGGTAGAGTCTCCTTGTCCCCTGCTAGGGGGATGGGGATGGGCACCTTGTGAGCCGGTATTTCCAGGCTTTTGTTCTCTGGCGGCTTTCCCTGGTGATCTGCTGCACCTCTTCTGAGAGTCTGAGCAGCAGTGGCCGAAATTCAGCCTCTGTCACAGAACAGAGGGATTGTGGCCCATTCTCCATTGACGTTCTGGCCACTTTAACTCTGTTTCTGTTGGTGCTGCTCAACCCTGCAGCAACCCGGGCTGTGTGCCCCACACCTGACATCCCAGCCCTCACTTCCAGGGCTGGTGTGTCTCTGTCCTTTGTGTTTCTAACCCCACCAGCCGCCAGCCGCCCCGCGCATGCTCCTGGAGCTTCCGGTCTCAGTCTGAATCCAGTGAGCACACCGATGTTCT
>NW_023191535.1:0-637 GCF_002007445.2 Ailuropoda melanoleuca | reverse complement strand
AGTAGGTAGATACCTTAAAAAATTAAAAATAGAACCACCATGTGATCCAGTAATCCCACTTCTGGGTTTGAGTCCCAAAGAAATAAGAACAAGGTATAGAAAAGATAGGGGCGCCTGGGTGGCACAGCGGTTGGGCGNTCATTACACAAATTGCTACCACACTGTTCTGTCTTAAATTAGGAATGCAATAATTCCAGAAACGTAAAGTGGCACAGCCACAACAGAAAACAGTAGGTAGATACCTTAAAAAATTAAAAATAGAACCACCATGTGATCCAGTAATCCCACTTCTGGGTTTGAATCCCAAAGAAATAAGAACAAGGTATAGAAAAGATATCTGTACTCTAATACTCATTGCAACATTATTCATAATAACCAAGAAACAGGAAACAATCTAAGTGTCCATCAACAGATGAATTTAAAAAAGTGGTATATATAAACACAATAGAATATTACTCAGCCATGGGAAAGAGAAAATCCTGCCATTTGTGACAACATGGATGAACCTTAAAGGCATTATGCTAAATGAAATAAGCCAGATGAAAAATACAAAGACTGTATGGTATCATTTATAAGTGGAATCTAAAAAAAGCCAAACTCATAGAAACAGAGCATTAAAAAATGTTCGCCAGGGGCT
>NW_023191534.1:0-747 GCF_002007445.2 Ailuropoda melanoleuca | reverse complement strand
TGGTTATGGATTTCTATTTTATTCAGGGGATTGAAATTTGTTACACTCAATAGGCTCATATTGCTCCATACATGACCAATAGAAGTTCCTTTGAACCGGCCCCTGTCCTGCACATCNACATATTTCCCCG
Organism: Ailuropoda melanoleuca; assembly: GCF_002007445.2. Classification (NCBI taxonomy): domain Eukaryota; kingdom Metazoa; phylum Chordata; class Mammalia; order Carnivora; family Ursidae; genus Ailuropoda; species Ailuropoda melanoleuca. Next base: position 617 of record NW_023191534.1, on the reverse strand, counting down.
TCATTGTCTGAGCATTTCCTTTCTGGTGAAAGATGTTCCAGACTTATCATTTACTCTCCTTGCCCTGATTCTGGAATTAGCTGTTTCCTCAAGCTCCCCTATTTCATTTTTAGTGCAAAATTGCTGACGTGTGAAAGAAACTACATTCTAGGTACTTGGTGTGCTTATGGCTTCTAACTCCTCTCGGTGGACAGAACACACATACACAGCTATAGTTATTTCTGCATCAGTCTGTGTGCGTGAATTATGTTTGTGTAAACAAAGTCACATTGAGATGTCCAATTCTAGTCTAGTGCCTCAGGATTCTTTCTAGCCCCCCCTTCTATGTTTGCATGTAAATGCCTTCTTTGACATGAGAAACTTTGCCCCCATTTTCCTCATTATATTTACTTACGCTCAGTCTCTTTTTGTATTACTCAACTCCTGACCACTCTGGTCACCTCAGCCTTTGATTTTCCCCTCTCAAACTTGCTACTCTCTTATCTACCTAGTCTCAGTAGTGTCAGCTATATCCTTACAGTTGCTCCTGCCAGAAGCATCAGTGTCATTCTTGTTACCCCTCTCCAAACCCCAAATCCACACCAGTAGTAAATCCCTTCAGCTCTATCGTTAAACAG
>NW_023191533.1:0-1027 GCF_002007445.2 Ailuropoda melanoleuca | reverse complement strand
AAATCCAGCAATAACAGCAATAAACCAATTAATCAAAGTACTTGCAGATGACCTATGATGAAGGCAATGTTGTCTGCAAGCAGGGGCACAGTGTCTGACCTGTCCTTAGTGGCTGTAGTCAGGAGGGAAGAACAGGCCGTCTCTGATGTAATGACACATGGCAGAGGAAACAGAGATGTCTAGAAGATGCTGATAGTTTAGAGAGAAAACTAAATTGAGGGTGGGAAGAATGTCAAGAGAAGTGTTATGAATCCTTCTCACACTGCTTTAGAGAGGTTGGTGGTGGGAGGTGGAAATAATCTTGCCAGAAATGAAGATAAGGAATTGATATCTTCATTTAAGCCTGTGCTCTGTAATATACAGACAGCCCCCGATTTACAATGGCTCGACTTCAACAATTTACCAACTTTATGATGGTGTGAGAGCGATCTGCGTGGTAGAAACTGGACTTGGAATTTGGAACGTGGATCTCTTCCCTGCCTAGTGCTGTGACGGGTGACCCTCTGTCGGGACCCTGGGCAGTGGCCACGGCCACAACCAACACACGGACAATGGTTCTGCACCCATACAGCCATTCTGTGTCACCATCAGTGCAGTATTCAATAAATTACACCAGGAAGTCCACACTTCATTATAAAATGGACTTGGTGTTAGATGATTTTGCCCAACTGTAGGCTAAGGTGAGTATCACAAGCCTCTTTAATGTAGGTGCAGCTTAGCCGTGATGGTCAGTAGCTTGGTGTATTACATGCATTTTTAACTTAAGCTAGGCCTATCAGGACATGACCCCACTGTAAGTCGAGGCAGATCGTATGTGCATTGGTTCTTAGTTAGACATTCCAGCAGGTGGATGTGACCAGAAGTCCTGTGGACGTGCTATCATTTGTACCACCTTGGCTGCCCCTGGAATCTCTTCTTGGGTTGAGGGTCTAGAGGGAAAGGCACAGGCCTGACCATAGGAGGCTCCAGCTTGGAGTTCTGGCTTTTTCTGTATGATTTTCTATGTGTTTCTGGGGAATTATTTTTT
>NW_023191532.1:0-901 GCF_002007445.2 Ailuropoda melanoleuca | reverse complement strand
ACTATTAGCTTTACTATTACTGATAACTTCATAAATGAACAGACCTAAAGATAGAGCTCAAGATTCTATAATAGGATTGTCTCATCTTTAAAAAAAATTAAAACCTTTATGATGAAATTTAGGAACAAGATGCTAGTCTCTGAGATACCAGAATATGTCTGCAGACCTCAAGAAGGAAAAGGGTGCGCATTAGTCCATATATTTCAGCCAGGATTGCATTGGCTATTTTAGCTTGATTTTTCTTTGTTTAATAGCAGGTACTCACCCTAAAAGATGAAACTATAGTCAGGTTTGCTGAAAGAGGAACAGGAGGGAAATAGAGAAATTGCCAGACTGAGTGTCTCCGGTTAAAAGAAGAGCAGGGTCCTAGAGGAGATTGGTCAACTTTGCTTAACATGACATTAGCAAGAGGTTTGAGGGCAAACTCATACCTACACTAATGAATCAGTTTTAATTAGGTAGCTACCTATGTGCAGGCAATGGGCTACATGGGCCAAACATATATCAATATCCTGAACACAGTCCCAGATCTTCAGGAGTCATTATTTTGTTGGGGAGCAAACACAGAAAACTAACCATGCTAGAAAGACATGAAAATACTCTAAATTAGTGCTAATGGCAATAAGTGCTGGACGATTTTGGCATCTGGAGGGTCTCCTCCAAGTAATGGGGTTAAAGGCTTAATGCAAGAAAAGAAGAGATAGTTATGGGAAAGGCTTTGGTTACAGGATGGTCTTTTTAGGCAGAAAAGAGATGGAAAGGACGTTTATAATGATGATGGAGTCGAAAGGTAGAGGGTTGCTGTTCGTGGAGACTGGAAAACATGCACAAAGACGTACATATTGCAGGACAAGGCAAATTAGACTGGTCCAACAGGAGTGACTGGAAAGAAGACATGACT
>NW_023191531.1:0-615 GCF_002007445.2 Ailuropoda melanoleuca | reverse complement strand
GACAGTAATCTCTCTGACATTAGCCAGAGCAACATTTTTCTAGATGAGACAAGGGCAACAAAAGCAAAATGTGAACTATTGTCACTACTTCAAGACAAAATCTTTTGCACAGCAAAGGAAAAAATCAACAAAACTAAAAGGTTATCTATGTAATGGGAAAAGATATTTGCAAATAACATACANGGAGAAGATATTTGCAAATAACATACCCAATAAAGTGTTAGTATCCAAAATATGTAAGAACTGATACAATTCAATACCCAAAAGACAAATAATCCAATTAAAAAAATGGGCAGAAGGCATGAACAGATATTTTTCCAAAAAAAGATATTCAGATGGCCAACAGACACATGAGAAGATATTCAACATTACTCATCATAAGGGTAATGCAAATCAAAACTACAATGAGATATCACTTCACACCTGTTGAAATGGCTAAAATCTAAACCAGAAAAAACAAATGTTGGCAAGGATGTGGAGAAAAGGGGACCCTCATGCATTATTGTTGGGAATGAAAACTGGTGCAGCCATTGTGGAAAACAGCATGGAGGTTCCTCAGAAAATTAAAAACAGAACTACCCTACAATCCAGGAATCACACTACTGGGTATTTACT
>NW_023191530.1:0-824 GCF_002007445.2 Ailuropoda melanoleuca | reverse complement strand
GAGTTCCGAGCCTCCAGGCCAAGGGTGCAGACCGTCCTCCCCTTCCTCCTCCTCCTAGTCAGCGCATTGTGCCCACTGCGCAGCTGAGGAATGACTATGAATATTCATCCCCTGGCTGTGCCAGAGTCAGTTGCCTCTCTGCATATGCAAAATCAGAACTTACTTGGGCTGGCGGGAAGGAAGATTCCCCCAAAGAAAACATCTGATGGAGTGGGTTGAACCGGTAGGGACAACAAAAGCTGGCGATGGGAAGCAGGAGGATTGCTGTGGCAGTGGCTTGCATTGCTGCCCCGGCTTGCAAGATGCCGTCCCAGGGAAAGGCATGTTCAGACCAGGGAGAAAAGCACCCNTCAGACCAGGGAGAAAAGCACCGTCCTAGCCTGAAGGCAAGTGAAATAGAGCTCCTGCTCGCCCCTCCACCAGGCCCCAAGGCAGAGAGTCAAAAGAGCACAGATACATAGTGTCTTTGCCTGGAGGCAATCCGAGGTTGCTTGGACAGCAATATAAATAGAACAATTCATGCACATTTGAAAAACATTGTACCTTATTGAGTACCTACTGTATGCTAAAGGCTTTGCATCTTTTATCTCATTTAGTCCTCAAGATGACGCTGCCAGTTTAGCTACTGCTGTCTCCTTTGTACACAGGGAGGAACTGAGGCTTGGAGGAGTTAGGTGTCTTTGCTGCAAAGTCATGCACTAGTAAATGATGGTTTCAGGATTTGAATTCAGGTTTTATCAGGTCTAAAGTCCGTGTTCTTTCTTTTTTAAGATTTTTTAAATTTATTCATTTGAGAGAGAGAGACAGAGTACAAGCAGGAGGCT
>NW_023191529.1:378-573 GCF_002007445.2 Ailuropoda melanoleuca | reverse complement strand
AGAGTGCCACATAGTGGTCTCTGAGACCCCACACAGTCCAGAGAAATATCAACGATCATCATCTCTCGTGATTTAGGGAGCATGAATGAAAATGTTCAGGATTTTCGAGAACTCAGCGCCCTTCTCATTGATAATAAAGCAGAGCGTCCAGGAAAACATCTCCAGCGAAAAGCAGCCTTTTCACTGGGGACCCCG
>NW_023191529.1:0-246 GCF_002007445.2 Ailuropoda melanoleuca | reverse complement strand
GTGGAACAGGAATCAAGGGGCTTTGGTACCGTGAGTGAAACACGACGAACACAGCACTGAGAAAGACAATTCGGCCAAAACCGGCTTCCAACGAAATGCTTGCTCCCTGGGGAAATCCTGTCAAAACTGCTTTCGGCAATGGAACAAAAAGGCCCAAAACACGTCCGTCAGAAACAAGACCGTACTGGGTCCGTCTTAGCACTATCATCACCCTTCGTGAATAGGGAAACATGAGGGAAAGCGGTC
>NW_023191528.1:0-721 GCF_002007445.2 Ailuropoda melanoleuca | reverse complement strand
CACTTTCAGATAGAACATATCATTAATTTCTAGCAAGATGGAGACGTGGGAAATATACCCACAGAAGAATATAAAGGAGAAAAAAAATCCACGTTCACTTTGAAAAGGTCTTGATCTCAGATATTGGTTTTCATCATATCCAATTCACTAATGATTATCAAGATGTCCTATTATTAACGTAATGTCAGTTAAATAAAAAAGCTACAAATAAACCATGACATAATGCTTTCTGATCACATACTTTTTTAATACTTACTGAAAGAGCTCTTTTAGACTTAGACTTATATATNTCTCTCTCTCTCACACACACACACACACACACGGATCATGGGCAGGTGGACCGTTACTTAGGGCACTAAGGGGATGATACAGCATCACCAAAACCAGAATGGCATACTCTTTGGATGCTAAGTCAGCAATGCCACTTTCAGATAGAACATATCATTAATTTCTAGCAAGATGGAGACGTGGGAAATATACCCACAGAAGAATATAAAGGAGAAAAAAAAATCCACATTCACTTTGAAAAGGTCTTGATCTCAGATATTGGTTTTCATCATATCCAATTCACTAATGATTATCAAGATGTCCTATTATTAACGTAATGTCAGTTAAATAAAAAAGCTACAAATAAACCATGACATAATGCTTTCTGATCACATACTTTTTTAATACTTACTGAAAGAGCTCTTTTAGACTTAGACTTATATATCCCATTGCT
>NW_023191527.1:0-619 GCF_002007445.2 Ailuropoda melanoleuca | reverse complement strand
GCTTCCTAGAGTGTCATGATGCCAGGAATTACCTGGGAAGCTGTGAAAATAGCTTCCAGATCCTTCTGGAGTTTCCGGTGCAGGGAACCAGCCTAAGGCAGTGATTCTCAAAGTGTGGTCCCAGGAGCAGCGCAACGGGCACATCTACAGATTTGTTATCCTGCCCATGCAAGTTGTCAGGCCCCACACTGAGATACTGAATCAGAAATCTGGGGGCAGGGCCCTCAGTTGCTTGCACCAGCTCTGCGGNCGGGTGAGTCTGTTATCTGCTAAAGCAAGACCTGCTGGCCCAGTTTGTATGACTGGACAAATACAGCAGGTCATTCTCAGCTTTGGAAAAGGTTGGGAAGCCTTGCAGTCATCAAAGGCAATTTCAGCTCCTACTTCCCAAGGTTCTAGAAGGCTTAGATTCTCCCCAACTTGCCTGTCTGTGAAAAGGTGTCTAGGAAACAGCCAATATTTCCCCTTTATAAGCAAGCAAGATTCAGAAGAACTGGAAACCAGGTAACTGCAAGCCCCCCGCCCCCAGTACGCACACGCCCCTGTACACACACACCCACTTCTCCACACCTGGCTTCTAGCAGCTCCTTTGAGAAGTGGAGGACTTGGAGAAACGTCT
>NW_023191526.1:0-3987 GCF_002007445.2 Ailuropoda melanoleuca | reverse complement strand
GACTAGTACTCACGAGAGAGGACACGGCACACACGTCCATGAGCTGATCAACGGGTAAACCACATGTGGCCCATCCATGCAGCAGAGATTTCTGTGCCGTGGGAGAGGGAGGAACCTGTGGGACGCCCTGGGGGAGAGTGACAGTTTAACAATCCTGAGTCTCTGGTGCGTGGATACCGTGGACTCTCCCCTAATTCAGGTCTTTCAAGATCATTCCAGGAATGCTCACGGTTTCCACTGCAAAGAGCTTTCATGCAATTTGTCCCCAAACAGGGTAACCTCTATGTTCTACTGCAAGTTGTATTTAAAGCACATCCTGTGCAGGGTTCGTGGCCAGTACCTGGAAATACGCCTCCTGTCTGTAGACGGTCCTCATCCAGGCCTTGCCTCTGCTTGTTTTCTGTTTGCTGTCGTCCTCACCCCCGGACGAGGTGCGTACTGTGTCGTCGTGGGGTTAACTTGCATGTGCTTAATGGCTGACGGTGTGCAGCGTCTTTCCCCTCAGGACATAGACACCTGCAGGGAGCTGCTGCCCCCCAGCACCAGGGGACACAGGGAAGAGGGCTGTCACCAGCGCCCAGGGGCCAGGCCAACATCGGGAGCTGGCCCCGCAGCGGGCTGCCCAGTGGGAACACTGGCGGAGCTGGAACCACGGCTGGAGATGTGGCCTGAGGCGCAGAGCGAGGACAGATGCCCTGCATTCTCTCCCCCCCACACCCCTGCTCTCAGCCTCCCGCCAGGACCTCCCCTGGGCTGAGTCCAGCCAGGAGCCACCTGTCAGGGGAGCCTGAAATGTGCGTCCTGGTGACAAAGAGCCAGGCCAGAGAAGGGAGGGAGTGGCTCACAGAGCTGAAGGGTGTTGGCCTCCGCAGCCTGGGGGTATCAACTCTTAGCACAAGTGATGGATGCAGGCGCTCACCCGTCGGTACCGGGCTCCCCGGGAATGTCCGGCCGGCTCTCCAGCACTTTGCAGGAGGATGGATCCAAGCACCTGTGAGATTCCTCATCTCTCTGTGTCGGCATTGTTTCTCCAGCGCATTGCGGTCATGCATTCCTCTAGATGCCAGGGTTCCTGCCAGGAAGCCAGATGTGTCATCCATAGTGTGCAACGTGTGTTTTCTTTCTGGAAGCTTCTAGAACATTATCTTTAGCTCTGTTGTTCTGAAATGTCCCTACCATGTGCCTGAGTCTTTTTCTCCTGCGCAAAAATTCATGGTTGTAAGTCCTTGGTGAACACTTTGACCTTGGAAAAGATTGTCTTCTTCCAGCCTCTGCTTTTAATCCTTTCCTGACGGTTTCTCTGTCCTGTGTCTGGGACCCTCACTGTAATAGTAAGCTTCCTGCCCACCTGCTCTAAACCGTAACCTCCTGTGGTCTCTTGACTACCCCCGTCTGGGTGGTCGTTGTTCTGTGGTTTGCGTTCAGCTCTCCCGTCACGGAGATTTCATGAATGTAAATGTCTAATGCTTCCATATTGTATATTTCTGCCACTTTACCTTCCAGAATCCTCTCCTGTTTTCTGAATGCTCATTTTCATTAAAAGCACAGCTGCCAGTGTCTTGGACTCAAAGGAAAATATTAGTGAGTACTTAGAGATTTCACCTGCCTGCATGGCCTCTCTTCTTCCAGATTGTTTCTTGACTTTTTTCTTAATCTCTGTCTTTCCTGTTGCGTTGTTGCTGTCCACTCGCATTAGGGTTGATGCGCTGAGAAGCCGGCAGGAGTCCCTGCGGCCATGGACGGGGCTGGATGTCTGGAGGCTTCAGTGAGTGGAATCTGCCTGCCCGGTTCCCTGCAGGACACCTCCCACTCAGCGTCTAGTCAGCTCTTTGTTCTGGGCCCCACAGGCTCTCAGAGGCACACTACACTCCCTTGTCCAAAGCCTGCTCAGCCATTGGAGAGCAGGGGGACTCCTTGCATGGGGGGGCTGGGGGCACCCACTGTTCAGTCTTCTAAATAGCTTCCATGTGGCTTTCTATAATCTGGTGAACCCCCTGATGTGGGTGCTCTTATCCCCAAATCAAATGATCACCCCAGTGGGTGCCTGTGATTGGTTCTGGCTGCAGGATGACCATGGATTCTCCACTCCGGCCTTTCCTGTAGGGATGTTAGACACCAAAGGTACCACAGGGTTCAGTCCCCTCTGTCAGGTGGCTGTCAGTCTCGCTGGTGTGATGGATGGGCGCCCACCACCCCCTTGATGCAGGCTTAGGCCTGAAGCCAAGTGGGCTCCTAGTGACAGGTAAGCGCCATCAGGTGATAGCTGAGATGCTGGTAGANCCCCCTGATGTGGGTGCTCTTATCCCCAAATCAAATGATCACCCCAGTGGGTGCCTGTGATTGGTTCTGGCTGCAGGATGACCATGGATTCTCCACTCCGGCCTTTCCTGTAGGGATGTTAGACACCAAAGGTACCACAGGGTTCAGTCCCCTCTGTCAGGTGGCTGTCAGTCTCGCTGGTGTGATGGATGGGCGCCCACCCCCCCCTTGATGCAGGCTTAGGCCTGAAGCCAAGTGGGCTCCTAGTGACAGGTAAGCGCCATCAGGTGAGAGCTGAGATGCTGGTAGTGGCCCCAGTGTGCTGGGCCCCCTGGTGTGTAGAGGAAATGCTGGCCCTTCAGTCTCTGGGGGAGTTTTGTTTTGGTTTTCTGCTCTGTTTTGTCTCAGATGTAGAACTTAGGGCTTGGTTGCATATGACACCCAGTGCTCATTACACCAAGTGCCCTCCTTAATCCCGGTCACCTAGTTACCATGTCTCCCCCCCACACACACTGCATCCCCAGTGCTCTTCCTTGGTCCTCACGGGGTCACGGCTTCCCTCTGCTTAGTGTCTGTGAGCCTAGGGGTCAGAAGATGGGACAACACCATGGACCCTGCCTGGGCTTGGGGATTCAGATGTCCCGGGTTTGGATCTGGGCTTCGTCCTCACTGGGGTCACTGCGCACCTGCGTCCTCAGGCACTGGGGGGTGAATCCCCCAGGAACTAATAGATGACCTTGCAGCAGAGGGGGGGGGGGTGTTGTGACCTTTCTGTATCCTGTTTCCCTGAAACAAATTGTGGATTCACGACGCAGACTGGCTGGCTTTTGGGTCCCAAAGGGATGAATGGCTGCCTCATCTTCCGCGTGGACGTAAACCCCAAAGCTAGCAGCAAGGAGGCCTCTTCTCCCCCCCTCTCTGGAAATGCCAGAGCGTCTTGATGGAACTTGTCTACGGGCTGAGACGTCCTCCCTGACCCTCGCGTTCCTGAGTGTGACCGTCACTGTGAGGTGGTGTTGAGGTCAAAGCCCCATTGCAGGGGTGTCTGCAGGCTCCCCCATAACCGTCCCCCAGACGCATGGAGTTTCTGGTGGGCTCTGGCACATGGAATGAGGCATGAGGGTGGATCCGTTCTTCCTCAAGGTGGGGGATGGGCATCTGATCCTGAAGGTGGAACGAGGGTGAATCCGCTGGTTGCAGTAGGTTTGACTTTGCTGTGAACACGGTGTCCTTTCCACACAAGGTCGCCTTTCAGCTGAACAGTGTGACTGGAAGACGTCTGATCACAGGCTTCTCCATCTGCCAGGCCTTCCACGTCTCTGCTTCTAGTCGAAGGGAAAGCAGTGAGAACACTGATTTTCTTGTGGTTGAATTAGGACTGCTGTCCTGAGACTGAGGACTCGATTCAAAAGAGGACTTGAATGCTTTCTACTAACGCGACTCAACCTCATGGGTTAGGCTAGTAGATACACGAACTGTTGTGGGATGGTATTTGCACACGTGTTCCGTACCGTTCATGAGGGTACACACTACATACATCTCAGCGTGTGTACACAAAACGAGTTTACTGCACATCAAAATTGAGGTTTTCCAGTGCAATATTGGCTCTGATTTTAACCACAGAAGCTAAGCTTGGAACCCCCACGAATCCGTATGTCTGTGCTTCAAGGAGAATTGCCGTGGAACAGAGATGCCGGAGACCAATCGTGAAACATTCCGTGGTGTTTC
>NW_023191525.1:0-549 GCF_002007445.2 Ailuropoda melanoleuca | reverse complement strand
ATTACTCTGCTGTGGAGGCCTCCGATCTGACTCCTATTCTGCAGAATTCCCCCATTATTGTCTAACAAGCACGCCTCTTAACAGAGTCTTGTAGGGGAAAGTTTAGCTCTTTTATGACCTTGTTTCTCACAGCAATATGTTTTCTTCCGGAAACATGCACCATTTTGTGTAACTTGTTTACGAACAATGGAAAATATCAGCAGNTTACGAACAATGGAAAATATCAGCACTCTGTTCATTCCATCTGCTTCCCGTGAGAGGGAAGAATCGTTATGTGTTGATGTCAGACAGTTCCCCCGGCCCACAAAGGGTCTTGCTAGGGGTGTCCCATCATAGAAATTCTGCCTTTAGGGAGGCAGAAGCAGGGTCTTCTAGGAGAGCACTCTCAGAGGAAGAATCAGGAATGTGGTCTCTGGAACCTTCTCTTCCCAACGTGTGGCATTATGGAAGCCAGTCTGGGCTCCTGAAGTAGCTATCCGGAAAGAGCTTACACGGCAGATGGGATTGTTGCTGCAAAGAACAAGGACACAAGGAGGCCGTGGGTGTGCT
>NW_023191524.1:0-2192 GCF_002007445.2 Ailuropoda melanoleuca | reverse complement strand
ACAATTTGTTCAAATATCTCTTCTAGACCTCTGTTTTTCTCCACCCCCTCGGGGATGCTGATGATTCTGACTTTGGAACATTTCATTGAGTCAGTAATCTCCCGTAACCTACATTCATGAGCGTGGATTTTTTTTAAGTCTAGATTCTATTTTAGTTTTCTCTTCTACTAACCCCTCCTCCAATTCACTGATACGTTCATCTGCCTCATTCACCCTGGCCGTCAGAGCCTCTAGTTTTGACTGCATTTGGCTCATAGAATTTTTAATTTCTGCCAGATTTTCTCTCATTTCTGCCCTTAGAGATTCTGTATTCTCATTAACATTTTCGTTAATAATTTTTTCAAGTCCGCACATCACCTTGACCATTGTTACTCTGAATTCCATTTCTGATAATTTGGTTATATCCATATCCATTAGTTCTGTGGCAGAGGACAAAGACTCATTGTCTTTTCTTTGCTGGGGGGGATTTCTCCTTCTCGTCATTCTGATGAGGAGAGGTTGCGGGGTTGTCCAGAGCCCAAATTATTGACCGGGACCCAGGCCATGTGCCCTTGTTTTACAGGGATCTTAGGGATGTGCACTTCTTGATTTTTCAGCCTGCCTTCTGGGGGAGGGGTCTGCTGCACCAATACTCAGGCAACCCTGTTTGGGTAGAGTCTCCGTGTCCCCTGCGAGGGGGGATGGGGGTGGGCACACTGTGAGCCAGTCTTTCCAGGCTTTTGTTCCCTGGTGGCTTTCCCTGGCGGTTTGCTGTGCCTCTTCTGAGAGTCAGAGCAGCAGTGGACGAATCTCAGCCTCTGTTTCAGAACAGAGGGATCACGGACCGTTCTCCACTGATGTTCTGGCCACTTTAACTCTGTTTCTGTTGGTGCTGCTCAACCCTGCAGCATCCCGGGATGTGCACCCCACAGCCAGCGTCCCAGCCCTCACTTCCAGGTCTGGCACGTCTCTGTCCTTTGTGTTTCTAACACCTCCAGGTGCCATCCACCCCTGCATGCTCCCAGAGCTCCCGGTCTCAGTCTGGTTCCAGTGAGCACAGCTTTATGCCAATAAATTAAGCAATCTGAAAGAGATGGAGGCCTTCCTGGAAACCTATAAACTACCAAGACAGAAACAGGAAGAAACTGATTTTTTAAACAGACCAGTTAATTATGAAGAGATTGAGTCAGTGATAAACAATCTTCCAAAAAATAAAACGCCAGGCCCAGATGGTTTTCCTGGGGAATTCTACTAAACATTCAAAAAAGAAATAATACCTATTGTCCTAAAGCTATTTCAAAGAATAGAAACAGAAGGAAAGCTACAAAACTCATTCTATGAGGCCAATATTACCTTGATCCCCAAACCAGTCAAAGACCCCAACAAAAAGGAGAATTACAGACTGATTTCCCTAATGGACATGGACCCCAAAATCCTCAACAAGATCCTGGCTAACAGAATCCAACACTACATTAAAAGGATTATCCATCATGACCAGGTGGGATTCATCCCTGGCATGCAAGGGTGGTTCAACATTCGCAAATCGATCGGTGTCTTAGATTTTATCCAGAAAGAAAAATTCAAAAATCATATGATTCTCTCAATACATGCAGAAAAAACATTTGACAAAATACAGCATTCTTTCCTGATTAAAACCCTTCAGAGTGTAGGGGTAGAGGGTACATTCCTCAATCTCATAGAAACCATCTATGAAAAGCCTACAGCAAATACCATTCTCAATGGGGAAAAGCTGGAAGCCTTTCCCTTTAGATCAGGAACACGACAAGGATGCCCACTCTCGCCACTATTATTCAACATAGTACCAGAAGTCNACATAGTACCAGAAGTCCTTGCAACAGCAATCAGACAACAAAAAGGTATAAAAGGTATCCAAATCGGCAAAGAAGAAGTCAAACTGTCTCTCTTTGCAGATGACATGATACCCTATATGGAAAACGCAAAGGAATCCACCCCCAAACTATTAGAAGTTATAGAGCAATTCAGTAATGCGGCGGGATACAAAATCAATGCCCAGAAATCAGTTGCATTTCTATACATGAATAATGAGACTGAAGAAAGAGAAAATAGGGAATCCATCCCATTTACAATAGCACCAAAAACCATATATTACCTTGGAATTAGCTTAACCAGAGATGTAAAGGACCTATATTCTAGAAACTATAAATCACTCTTGAAAGACATTGAGGAAGACA
>NW_023191523.1:611-893 GCF_002007445.2 Ailuropoda melanoleuca | reverse complement strand
AGATCATCTGATATTTGAGAGATGATTAAAACATTCAGATTTGATTCATCGAAACAGCAAAACAACACAAACACATTCCTTCTAAATATGTAATATGAAGCAGTTGGGAACATTCATTTTGGGATCAGTATGTCAATACTGTCCCTAAAATAGTTTCTTTTTTTTTTTTAATAACTTTTTTTCTAAATTTTATTTATTTATTCAACAGAGCATAGAGACAGCCAGCGAGAGAGGGAACACAAGCAGGGGGAGTGGGAGAGGAAGAAGCAGGCTCATAGCGGA
>NW_023191523.1:0-564 GCF_002007445.2 Ailuropoda melanoleuca | reverse complement strand
CCGGGATCACGCCCTGAGACGAAGGCAGACGCTTAACCGCTGTGCCACCCAGGCGCCCCTCCCTAAAATAGTTTCTGACAGCTATTTTGGGCCTATAGATGTTCAGGCAGAAGGATGCACTAACTCTAAGAGTTCAGATTTTTATTTGTTCTTTTCCCTACTGTGGCTTGGACAAATAGGCCAAACTGAAATAGCCATACTGTGAAGAATATTTGGCTGATCAAAAGATTCATCTTTCCAGTGTTCAGAGATTTTGTTTTTCATCTAGAGATTTCATATTTCACTTCCCTCACACCCCACTAATCAATCCTGTCTGAGTCATAAGAGAGTCAAAGAGAGGGACCAGGTATCACGGAATCGTATTTCCAGCCCACTATTTGTCACTCAAAAGAGAATAAGAGCAGACAAATTAGATGAGGACGGAAGTGGCTTTTGGGAATCTTCATTCCCAAAATGTTGGCCAGTGAGAACCAGTGAGTAAAAAGCAAACCAGCAATAAACAAAAACTAAAAAGTCAATGTAATACTGAGTATTAGGATTTAATAATATATTGGAAATGATCAT
>NW_023191522.1:0-634 GCF_002007445.2 Ailuropoda melanoleuca | reverse complement strand
GTCTTTTCATTATATGTGTGCTTGCCCAGCAGCCAGCTAGAGTGTCTCCGGCCTTGTCCCTCTGGCTTGTGCCCCAATGTTAGACTTTGGCTCTGCCTCTCCCTTGATGGCGTCTGGCACTCTGTGGACCGGTGACATCAGGTCCTAAATGGAGCAACCAGCGCTCAGGGGAGCCATGCTGGCCTGGGGGAGGAGAGGGCTGGATGAGTTTGCTGGGCAGTTTGTGTCACGTACAAAGGTGACCAGCAGAGGGCGAGAGTGAGGCTGGGGTTCAGCAGGTGCCCTGCACTCACCCCGGCGGGAACATGGCATGGCTAGCACCTGCTCCAGGAAGGTTCTTTGCACAAAGGGTCNACAAAGGGTCCTCTGCCCCTCAAGTCCTGCCTTGTCTTGGGGGCAAGGGGAGAGTGTGTCCACCCAGAGACGGGTCCTTTTTCTGATCTGCATAGAGGCTAAGTTTGCCAAGTACAAGGTGGCGAGGGCAAAGTGGGAACATAGCTGAAGAAGCTCTTTTTACAATCCCCCCCCAAAGGCTGCATTACCTGGGTGGCTGAGCTCGGGGGTCCCTGCTCCAAGCAGCCTTAGCATGACCAGGGAACATGTTAGAATTACACGCTTTGCAACCCCACCCCAG
>NW_023191521.1:0-1008 GCF_002007445.2 Ailuropoda melanoleuca | reverse complement strand
TTTCCCCATAGAATCTCTGCCCTTAAAATTCTGGAATAATTTAGGGAGGAAAAAATGTCTCATGATGTTCAGGTCAGGATGGAACTCTAAAGTACACTTATTCTGAGAATGCTTTAAGATGTATNAGTTACATAATCTTGTTGAGCAAAAATATTTGAATGAAATACTCATAAAAGTGTGATTCATCCAAAATGATTTAAAAGTAAGGTTTTGGATGTTTTACACCATGTTTTTACTGAATATTGGAGTTTCCCCATAGAATCTCTGCCCTTAAAATTCTGGAATAATTTAGGGAGGAAAAAATGTCTCATGATGTTCAAGTCAAGATGGAACTCTAAAGTACACTTATTCTGAGAACGCTCTAAGATGTATTCAGTCTTATTAGTGGAATATTTTCTCCAATATCATTGCTTGAATTTTACTATCTCCTTTAATGCAATAACTGCTCTCATTCCTTAGGAAGGATGCGGGGGTTTGTGTTAATGTTGTCAAATCCTTATTGTCTTTCTAACATTTATGTTCTACCATGTTTATACTTACACTTAAATCATTATCTCCAATTATATCAGAATCCCTTGTACTCTGCATGATTTATTGTTAGGATTGGCTGCACATAACAGAAATCCAAAAATAACAGTGACTTCGACACACGAGTTTATTTTCCCATGCAAGAGGAGTCCAGAGAGTGTATGACCTATGCCATCCTGTTACATGCAGGAATAAATCAGGCCCCATGAGTAAGCCTTGTATCCTTCCATTCCATTGTTCCTAGACTCGTGACACTTTAGCCACAGCACCTGAGTTCCAGGTAGTGAAAGCTAGGAAAGGTAGATGGGAAAATGGGGTCTATCCATACCTGTCTAATCCTCCTAAAAAAGCTTTTCATGAAATCGTTCCCTACAATTCATTTCTATGTGATTGGTCAGAGCATAGTCACGTAGCCATACCTAGATAAATGGAAGGCTGAGAGATGTTGACATGTAGCTGGATATGTTGCTATCACCCAAT
>NW_023191520.1:0-576 GCF_002007445.2 Ailuropoda melanoleuca | reverse complement strand
GAAAGGTCATCCACTCTGCGTAGGGGAGCTCCGAGAGCGGAGAGGCAAGCCGGGGGGTTTCTGCCCTCTTTGATGAGTGTTGAATGCTAGACACTCAAGGAGGATCCTCTTAAAACGNTTAAAACGGCGCTGCAAAGGAGGTGCGTCAAAGTAGAAATACAGAAGCCAGGTAGCCTGGTGAGGAAAAGGTCAAGAGCAGGGTTGTGCGTCCATCCTTGTACCTCTTTCCTGGTAGTCTAGCTTGTGGGTCAACACCATCGAAGTTTTCACTAGCTCAGGTCAGCAACATTTCCTTCTCAGGCAATCACTGATATGTATTAGATGCCAATGTAATGTCAGAAACGTTGTGCACAGTTTTGTTGGTGTTTCCCACCTTCTCGCACCTTGTTTATATGACTTGTTCAGTAACGTAGGGATAATGTTTTCTGAGTCTACAGTACATCTCACTCCTGATCAAGTGGGTAGATAATGTGACTTCAGAAAGGAACATGTTGCCAGTGATTCACGTGTGCCATTGAAACAGAAGGACCCACGCCCTTTAGCTGAGTTACCACGCTTGAGATGTTTTGAAGCTCT
>NW_023191519.1:0-887 GCF_002007445.2 Ailuropoda melanoleuca | reverse complement strand
TCCTTGCACGTTCTCCCCATCCCGGTGCCCACCCCAGTTACGCTGGGTGCAGGGAGGGACAGACCGAGTGCATCTACATCTCAGGGCTAGCCCTGGGCCACTGTCTCAAGTGTGAGCCAGGGCGACTTTATCCCATTTCGGAGATGAGAACACTGAGGCTCCAGGAGGAGGTAACATGCCCAAGGTCATTCAGCAGGACAGTGGCAGAGCCAGGATGCATAAAGATTTTATTTTATTTATTTGTCAGAGAGGAGGGATGGGGAGAGAGAGAGCACAAGCAGGGGGAATGGCAGGCAGAGGGAGAAGCAGGCTCCCGGCCGAGCAAGCAGCCCAGTGCGGGACTTGATCCCAGGACCCTGGGATCATGACCTGAGTAGAAGGCAGATGCTTTACCCGACTGAGTCACCCAGGCATCTCGGCAGAGCCAGGGTTGGACCAGTGAATCCATAATCTGCACCAGGTTTTAGAAGTTCACCAAAAATGAGAAGGCCCAGACTGCCACCGGAGGGACCCGACAGAGGTGGCTTCCTGCCCCGGGAGGGGGGCCGGCCCCTTCCAACATAAGAGAGCAGTAGGCAGGCCCAGGCCAAAGCCCAGAGCCCATCAGGCCCCCTCGCAAAAACCCCAGCAGAGCCCTCAGAAGACTCCCTGGGGCCGGCTTCGGTGCAGTCACTCCTCTCTGGGTCTTCTGGCCCTAACATTGACACACCTGGTGCAGCAAGGAAGGCAAGTCCGAGCCATAGCTGGCTTACCTCAGGGCTGGCGCCTGGAAGCCCTCATCGGGCCTCTATCCTTCTCATTTTTATCCAGCCTTCAAGGTCCAGCTCAGACCAGATCTCTCCAAGTCCCATTCTCCAGTATCCTACTGGCCTTCCACATGGATCTCT
>NW_023191518.1:0-617 GCF_002007445.2 Ailuropoda melanoleuca | reverse complement strand
GGAGTGTCACCATATTGCCAGTGGGAAGTGTAAACTGATAAACCACTTTGGAAATCAGGCTATCAGTTCACGATATTCCTACCCTGTGACTAAGCAATCCCATAAAGCAATTTTGAGAAATGTAAGACTTCTAANTGTTTATTATAGCCTATTCACAATGACCAAAATATTGGAAACAACAAAATGTCTAATCATCAGTTGAACAGATGAACAAATTGTGGTATAGGCACACTACATACAAAGGAACAAACTATTTTACACTGACAAAGACTCTCTCCTCGACCAAACTCTAGCCAATTTCCTCTGAACCCCCTTCTCGACAAGGCCTCAACCTTGGCTTATCACACACAGACTGGATCATATGCAGACTGGGCCAAACACTAACATAGTTTCTAACAGCTCAAGACCCCATCCCTAGGACAACGCCAGTCCCCCTTAGTCCATGACTGAGAAAACTCAAGGCATCTACTGTTTGTTCAGCCAACACTGAAAAGTCTGGCTCTGGTCTCCCAGTGAGTAAATGCAGGTGGTTTCACATGGAACAACGCCTTTCTCACTTTTTGTAATCTTTTACTTCTCTGACTTTATTCACACCTGGCCTTACTCCCTCATTCTCT
>NW_023191517.1:0-652 GCF_002007445.2 Ailuropoda melanoleuca | reverse complement strand
GCCCCCAGGGGCTGCCCCTGTGAGCACGCTCCGTGACCCTCGGCTGCTGCTGACCTTAAACACTGGACTCTGAGAGTTTCGCAGGAGTGTTTGGTCATCTCCAAATTACGTTGGCAAATAAGGACAACAATGCTATCGTTTTGCATCTCACCTCTTANACCTCTTACTGCGGATTGTGTTATGTGGGGCCGCGCTAACAGGCTTTTATTGAGGTCGGAGAGTGAAATAGCAGACTGCATATAGTGCTTCCTACCTCTTGGGGCTTTTGTTGGGATTTCACAGACTTAGCACCATTTCATAAGCAAACAAATAAAATATTTTTGGCATGTTTGCTCTGCGCACCGAAGGCCTGTCGGCGGAAATCCGCAGAGCCGTGATGGACGTGGTCCGCTCCCTCGCCCCTCCTGTGGCAGGCTCTCCTCCCGTCCCGAGCACCGTCACGTCCTGCCTAGAACCCGGATCACGGCTCTGATGTGGTCAGCAGGGTCCTGTGGGTGTGGAAGAACCGAATGCACACACCTGGCCGTGTCTCTGCCTGGCAGACAGTGGGCTGTGTCCAGAGGTCTCAGCACGACGAGACGCACAAGCTGTGGACCTTGCAGAAAGCAGGGAAACCAACATCACCATTCTTGTCGCAGATACGTGGTTCTCT
>NW_023191516.1:0-580 GCF_002007445.2 Ailuropoda melanoleuca | reverse complement strand
GCAGCTCCGAGCGCGAAGTAAAACACAGAGCTTCACGTCCACCCCCCAGCTTTTCCCTCTGGACCCCAGCATAGGGAGGCCGGTTGCCCAGGATGCCAAAGCACACAGCCTTTAAGACCAAATCGTGCGTTCGCGAAAAACGGCAGAAGGATGAGAACCACGCTGACATGCGCGGTGGCAGTGGCTTCGTCTGAGGACTCCCGCCTTCCTGCCCTCAGGTGTCTTGCGTACAAGTGCGTAGAACGGACGTATGGCAGGCTCGGCCACTTGGTAGCCCCCCAGCCGGGGAGCGCTGGGTTTAAACAGGGCAGTCTGTTCAANGGCAGTCTGTTCAGTGCAGACGACAGCGCTTATTCCAAGCACTAGCAGGGGTTCTCAAAACGAGGACAAACAATCAGAGTAAAAGTGTCCACAGCAGCTCCGCTGAGCCACGTGCCCATCTGCCCACATCGCCAAGAGCACCCGTGGGAAGACCGCCCTAAAAGCGTTTCCACCATCGACTGCAGCCCGCCCCGACGGTACTCACAGCACACCAGCATGGTGGCCCCGGAGAGGAAGAAGCGGTTTCCTTTCTCCATGG
>NW_023191515.1:0-1348 GCF_002007445.2 Ailuropoda melanoleuca | reverse complement strand
CTGCTTCCCGCTTCTTGTCTCCAGGCCCCGAGACCAAGGGTCTCCTCACTGTGCTCCTGGCAGCCCTCTGGTCCGGACCCAGCACAGATAGGAGCTAGCACCTGAGTGGNGGACCCAAATATCTGCTCAGGGGGCTCTCCAGCCGTGGTGGGCCGGGAAGGGATGGACCTCTGCTGCCCCAGTGTCCTGAGGCCTGTCTTGTTCTTGGTGTCTGACTGCCCCCAGAACCTGGGCCCTCTCCCCTTCTGACGTCCTTGCTTTATCCTGGCCCCCTTGGCCTGCTTCCCGCTTCTTGTCTCCAGGCCCCGAGACCAAGGGTCTCCTCACTGTGCTCCTGGCAGCCCTCTGGTCCGGACCCAGCACAGATAGGAGCTAGCACCTGAGTGGTCCCCAGCAACCTTTCCTCAGCCTATGGCCCTGCTGACAGCCTGAGCCCCCCTCGTCCTCATCCTTCACCCCTCATTTCCCCCCAGAATCTTAAAGCCAAGAGGTACTGAGTGGGGAGCACAGTATCCGCGAGTCCAGAGGAGAAGGTTCCCATGGGGAGAAAGTTGAACCCACAATGAGCCCCGATTTTTATGATAAGGGGTATTTGGTGTTGGTCCTCCACACCTCCCAGTAGACACCAGACAGAATGGGACCAGTGGAGGCACAAGGGGCAGAGAAAGGGGCCAACTGTGCAGACCCCACGGACCTTCAGCCTCAGCCCAGGTCCAAAAAGAAAGGAGAGAAGCGTCCCCCGAAATTGTACCCTGCATCCCAAAGAGAGGGCAAGGGGGAGACTCACCGAGGACGGTCAGCTGGGTCCCGCCGCCGAACGCAATNGCGAGTCCAGAGGAGAAGGTTCCCATGGGGAGAAAGTTGAACCCACAATGAGCCCCGATTTTTATGATAAGGGGTATTTGGTGTTGGTCCTCCACACCTCCCAGTAGACACCAGACAGAATGGGACCAGTGGAGGCACAAGGGGCAGAGAAAGGGGCCAACTGTGCAGACCCCACAGACCTTCAGCCTCAGCCCAGGTCCAAAAAGAAAGGAGAGATGCGTCCCCCGAAATTGTACCCTGCATCCCAAAGAGGAGGGCAAGGGGGAGACTCACCGAGGACGGTCAGCTGGGTCCCGCCGCCGAACACAGCACACTGTGACACAGCCTCGAACACAAACCCTCCGTGAGCCCCTCCAGCCCTGCCCAGGCCCACCTGCAGCTGCTCGGGAGGCCCAGAGTGCAGCCTCCTTGTCACGGGTGCTGGTCTGGCAGATGGGCGTGCGGTGGGGGGTGGCACCTGGGCACCTGGAATTTCACCTCCTTGGAGGGGTCCGAGGCCCTCCATCCTCACTCATGGAGAGGG
>NW_023191514.1:9168-9452 GCF_002007445.2 Ailuropoda melanoleuca | reverse complement strand
GAATAACAGAAAGACAATAGACAAGAAAAACAAGCAGAGCCTCAGGAACTTATGGGAATATAGCAAAAGACCCAACATTCTTGTCATTAGAATCCCAAAAGGAAAAGAAAAGGGAGGGCTGAAAAAGTATTCAAAGAAATAATGTCTGAAACTTCTCGAATTTGGCAAAAAACATAAACCTAACTTTAATAAGCTGAGTGAACTTCAAAGAGGATAAACCAAAAAAAATTTCTACCAAGGCACATTAAAGTAAAACTCCTGAACACTCAAGACAAAACTTTTTT
>NW_023191514.1:0-1028 GCF_002007445.2 Ailuropoda melanoleuca | reverse complement strand
TAAAAAAAAAAAAAAAAAAAGTAAAGAAACTACCGCATGTCAAGTTTGGGTATAGAAACAGACTATCTGCAAATATCTGAAAAGGCTATTAAAATATTCCTCCCATTTTTTAGCTATGCATTTTGTGAGGCCAGGTTTCCTTCATATACTTCAACCAAAAGTAGTAAAAAGATTGAATGCAGAAGTAGATATAAGAACTCAGCTGTCTAAGACAAAATCAGAGAGGGAGACAAACCATAAGAAACTCTTAACTCTAGGAAACAAACTGAGGGCTGCTGGAGGGGAGGTAGAGGGATGGGGTGGAGTAACTGGGTGATGGGCATTAAGGAGGGCACTTGATGCAATGAGCACTGGGTGTTCTATGCAACTGATGAATCACTAAGCTCTACCTCTGAAACTAGTAATATGCTATGCGTTAATTAATTGAATTTAAATAAATAAATAAATAGAGTTGAATGCTTAACTGACTGACCCACCCAGGCACTGCAAGAAATAAATTTTTGTTGCTTATTAAAAAAAAAAAAAATCCAGCTCTCTTCTATTAAAAACAATGCCGTAATTCCCATCAAATTTTTTGTTTTAGAAAATACAGTTTTTTCCATTAAAATATATTGATGTTGGGGCGCCTGGGTGGCACAGCAGTTAAGCGTCTGCCTTTGGCTCAGGGCGTGATCCCGGTGTTATGGGATCGAGCCCCACATCAGGCTCCTCTGCTATGAGCCTGCTTCTTCCTCTCCCACTCCCCCTGCTTGTGTTCCCTCTCTCTTGCTGGCTGTCTCTCTCTCTGTCAAATAAATAAATAAAATCTTTAAAAAATATATATTGATGTTAGTATGTAAGGCACTTAAAGTTGTTATTAAATAACAAATTAACTTGTCTATGTTTTCTTTTTTAAATTTTATTTTAATTCTAGTATAATTAACATACAGTGTTATATTAGCTTCCGGTGTACAATAGAGTGACTCAACAATCTTATGTATTACTCAGTGTTCATCAAGATAAGTTTATTCTTAATCCCCTTTTCCTAT
>NW_023191513.1:1770-1985 GCF_002007445.2 Ailuropoda melanoleuca | reverse complement strand
TCCTCAAATTGGTCTCTGGATAGATTGGATACAACTGAAATCCCAGCAGGGGGTTTACAGAGCACCAGGAACGGATGTAAAGTACGCAAGATAACAGTCAAGACACACATGCTAGAGGATGAGGTCAGATGGGTTTGTCCTACCAGGCACTGGGATCGAATGTAAAGCAATAAGTGATTAAGATGGTAGCTGTTCCTGGAATTCCTTTCTCTTTT
>NW_023191513.1:0-1749 GCF_002007445.2 Ailuropoda melanoleuca | reverse complement strand
GGGGGGGGAGAGTGCATGACTTGAGTACATTTCCCACCTTCTTTTGAAGTCAGGTGTGGTCATGTGACCATGTTCTTTTCAATTCAAGGTGAACAAAAGCGATATGTTTTCCTTCCAGGACAGGTGCATAATACACCTGCCATATGTGCACTTTTCTGCCCTTTTCCTTCTGTTGACCAGGTGAAAACAACACCGTGGCCCCAGGGTATGATGGAAAGAGACTTGGGGCCCTGAATGGCAGGGAGGGCAGCTGTCCTGCTAACCCAAAAACCCACCCTGCATTTTATGTGAGAAAAAAATACAGACTTTCTGTCCCTTGGCTTGGTATCGACCTGTGGTTTCAGCTCTAACATGTGAAGAGCTTGGAAGTTGTCTCTTCCATCCTTATAAGAAAAAGCTGGACAAACGGAAAATCAACAATTTTCTTGAGAACTAAGAGACCCAGAGAACTAACACCAGAGACGTGAGGTCACAGGACAAATGGCCACTTTGAGAATGTGAGAGACGGGGAGATCTAGCAGGATGGAGAAACTGAGGTCTACTTAGAGGGAACAGAAGAAGCTGCTGGAGCCATAAACTGGTGGGAACACCAAGTGGGGATTTTGGCAGATTGCTGGAGGCTGAGTGTGGACCAGTTAGGATGAAAAACTAGGGGGACCACAGTGTTAGGGGCACCACAATCTTTTTGGCTTTTCTACCAGGAATCCCACCAAGTTCTCACAGGGAGCATCGCAGAAAGACCCACCTGGTGGCCCTGGCAGAGGGAGATGAAAGGAAACACCTGAGTAGACCCAGGACCTTCTTCATTGCCATAGTCACAGGTAAGGCGTCAAGGGAACAGACTGAGCCACTGCGGCTGGAGGAGGGAGTGGGGCATAGGGGGAAATCTGTATTCCTGGGGAATCGCTTGTGAGTATCCCAGCCCCGAGCCACAGACCCACTAAAAGACTGACACTTCATCACAGATTCTAGAACATTCCACCACACCAGCAGACTCTGGGACTACCGTGGATTAGAGCTGAAAGCGTTGTGAAAACTCTCTCTTCAAGGAGGAGGGAAGTGCAAAGTCAAGAACAGAGACAAAAATAGGGATCCTCCAGGTGGCAGAAGCTTGATTTGTACCTATGGCTACCACAGACATTACATAAAGCCCAGTCTTGGCCATATTAACATATATCCTCGCACTAAAGGCCTCTTTACCTCAATTCCTATTACTCTCCACAAAAAAGCACAAGGAATGCCAAAAGGCAAGAAAAACACATTTTGAAGTGACAAAGCAGCGATCAGAGCCAGACTCAGGTGTGACAAGGATACTGGAATTATCAGGTGGGGAATTTAAAATAATTGTGGTTAACATGTTGACGGTTCTGTGGGAAAGCTGGACAACATGAAGATGGGTCACGTAAGCAGAGAGATGGAAACTCTCAGCGAGAATCAAGAGGACAGGATAAAGGCAAAAAACACAGTACGAGGAATGAAGAGAGCCTCCGACAAGCCCACCGGTAGGCTGGACATGACCAAGGAAAAAGAATCAGTGAGTCTGAAAATAGGCTAATTTAACTTCTCAAACTGAAATGTAGAAAGAGAAAAGAGTGGGGGAAAAAAAGAACAGAATAAGCAAGAATTACTGGATAATATCAGAGGTAGGGGATACATGTAATGGGATGAGTGGGGGGAAGAGTAGAAAAAGAGAAGCAGGAAGAATATTGAATTAATAATGACTGAGAACTTTCCGGAGCTAATGACACC
>NW_023191512.1:542-1287 GCF_002007445.2 Ailuropoda melanoleuca | reverse complement strand
TCTAATTGTTAGTGTATAGGAATACAACAGAAGGGTGCCTGGGTGGCTCAGTAAGTCAAGGATCTGCTCTCAGCTCAGGTCATCAGCCCAGGGTCTTGGGATCTAGCCCCACACCTGCCTCTCTACTCAGTGGGGAGCTTGCTTCTTCCTCTCCTTCTTCCACTCCCCTGTTTGTGCTCTCTCTCTCTCTCAAATATGTAAGTAAAATATTTTTTAAAAAAGAAATGCAACTGATTTCTGTGCATTGATTTTATATCCTGCCACTTGGCTGAATTCTCGTATCAGTTCTTGAAATTTGGGGGTGGACTCCTTTGGGTTTTCCACATAGGATGTCATGTCACTTGCAAAGAGCAAGAGTTTGACTTCTTTGCTGATTTGGATGACTTTTAGTTCTTTTTGTTGTCTGACTGCTGAGGCTAGGAGTTCTAGCACTATGTTGAACTACAGTGGCGAGAGTGGACATCCCTGTCGTGTTAGTGACCTTAGGGAGAAAACTCTGTTTTCCCCCAATTGAGGATAATATTCCCTGTGGGCTTTTCGTAGATGGCTTTTATGATAGTGAGGTATTTTTCCTCTTTCTCTACACTCTGAAGAGTTTTAATCAAGAAGGTACACTGTATTGGTCAAATGCTTTTTCTGCATCTATTAAGCGGCTGTATGGTTTTGTCCTTTCTTTTATTTATGCAGTGCATCACATTGATTGATTCATGGAGTTGAACCACCCTTGCAGCCCTGGAATAAATCC
>NW_023191512.1:0-188 GCF_002007445.2 Ailuropoda melanoleuca | reverse complement strand
CTCTCTGATTTCTTCCTATTCAGTTTTCCCTCCCTTCCCCTGTGGTCCCTGTGCCCCTTATCTTCTAATTCATCGAGAGGTTGTTTTGTTTGTTTGTTTTGGTCTTGTTTTTCTGCCCCCCCCGAGTTCCACATTAAAACAATAAAGTCTAAAATTCTTAAGAACACAATTTGATGTATCTGGTTTTT
>NW_023191511.1:0-625 GCF_002007445.2 Ailuropoda melanoleuca | reverse complement strand
ATCATTTTAGGGCCCTAATTACATTACAATGACAAATATCAATGGTGACAACAGCAATAACCTATATCCTTTAATGGCTGTGCTGGAAAAGGAGTTTGGGCCCCACGCCATTAGATTAGACTTNTAGATTAGACTCAGTTTCAAAACATAGGCCATTAGAAGTGTGTGTCCACAGTATTATTGGCTGATCACTGAAGCCCAGTGGAAAGGCCTGTAAATAAATGATGCCTCCCTAAAGCTGGGTCCTGTGGGACAAAAGAGGCAAAATTAGTTGACCATGGAAGCAGCAGTGTTTCCGAGGCAACTTTAGCTTTCAAAGTGAGGAATGACCTGCTTAATTTTATGAAATCACACACACATC
Source organism: Ailuropoda melanoleuca (assembly GCF_002007445.2). NCBI lineage: Eukaryota > Metazoa > Chordata > Mammalia > Carnivora > Ursidae > Ailuropoda > Ailuropoda melanoleuca. Next base: position 264 of record NW_023191511.1, on the reverse strand, counting down.
CCACCCCCCTACCGCCAATTAGCCTGACCATGAAAAATCCATTGGCATGACAACTTAAAGAAATTAAGAAGTCTTTTAGACAAAAGGAGACCTATAAAGAAAAAGTTTGCAAGATCCTCCCTTTTTTTCTGTTATGTGTGTTAATATATGTGAATGAATAAATAAATCAACTTCTCTACTTTTCTACATTTATTTTTTTAAGAAAATGCAGATTATTTTTTTTCACAGTTGCTCAGACTTAAAATAGCCTACGTCCAAAATTGA
>NW_023191510.1:0-617 GCF_002007445.2 Ailuropoda melanoleuca | reverse complement strand
AATCCTCACTGCAACCGTCTACAGGAGGGCCAGTCCTGTCTCTGGCACCTTCAGAAGATAAAATGACAGAAATGACATGGTTTCTGACCTCAAGGAGCGTATGTCGGGAGTTCGAGGTCACGCGGACCCCACTTGGCTTCCGAACTCAGCCTCTTGTGTGTCTGTTTCACGCACAACCTGTGGCTCCNACCTGTGGCTCCGTTTCCACGCTCACTGCCAAATCAGGGTCTGGAGCAGACGCTTATCTCCTGAGTGACGGACGTGCATGTCACATTGCCCCCCACGGCCCACCTGACATGCTCTGGGCACTTCAGACTCACCGTGCCCGACATGGGGCCCAACACCTCCCACGCTCCAGCTCCCCGGCCCTGTCCTGGGTCCCGGCCTCAGCGAATGCTCCTCATCCCATCTGTGGATCTGTCTCCAGGCCAGAACCCTGGGCGCGGCTCTAGACTCCCCCCTCCTTCCCTCCCTCCAGCCAGCGTGCTGCCAAGTCCGGACCACGTCTCTCATCCATCCTCCTCGCTTGACCCTCATTCCCACTCAGGATTACAACACGTACTCGAGGGGGGCGCTTGAGAAGGTCTGTTCCGGCAGGCTAGTGCAAGGTGGGAAAC
>NW_023191509.1:0-1118 GCF_002007445.2 Ailuropoda melanoleuca | reverse complement strand
GGGCAGCTTTGGGTTTTTGTTCGCTTTTTATATCTAAGGACTTCTCTTTCTCTCTTATTCCTGTTTTAGTTTGTTATTGTTGTTGCTTTATTTTATGCAGCATCTCAACGTATTTGAAAAAGGAAAGGGGTTTCCATATCTGCTCGGGCTGAAAATACGTGCTCAGCATGGTATAGGCTTTATTTTAGCTCGGTTCACACAAGAACCCTATGATGTAGGTACTCTTATCATCCTCACTTTATAGGTGAAGGAGTCAGGACTTCAAAGGTTCGGTTATTTTCCCAAAGTCCAGAACATGATTGCCCAGAAGGTCCTAAAGCCGACCGGGCCCATCGCCCACGGGCTTGGCCCGCAGTCCACCTCCTGGGAGCCCTCCTTTGCTGCCCCTCTGTGGCTGTCCCCAGCGAAGCCGGTCAGTAGTAGGCTGCCGGCTCGGCCCCACCCACGCTCAGGCCAGAGCTTTCTCGCCATCCCCCTGCTGCAGGTGGGCCTCTCCCCCTGCTTGGGTGTTTCCCACCTTGCACTAGCCTGCCGGAACAGACCTTCTCAAGCGCCCCCCTCGAGTACGTGTTGTAATCCGGAGTGGGAATGAGGGTCAAGCGAGGAGGATGGATGAGAGGCGTCNACGTGGTCCGGACTTGGCAGCACGCTGGCTGGAGGGAGGGAAGGAGGGGGGAGTCTAGAGCCGCGCCCAGGGTTCTGGCCTGGAGACAGATCCACAGATGGGATGAGGAGCGTTCGCTGAGGCCGGGACCCAGGACAGGGCCGGGGAGCTGGAGCGTGGGAGGTGTTGGGCCCCATGTCGGGCACGGTGAGTCTGAAGTGCCCAGAGCATGTCAGGTGGGCCGTGGGGGGCAATGTGACATGCACGTCCGTCACTCAGGAGATAAGCGTCTGCTCCAGACCCTGATTTGGCAGTGAGCGTGGAAACAGAGCCACAGGTTGTGCGTGAAACAGACACACAAGAGGCTGAGTTCCGAAGCCAAGTGGGGTCCGCGTGACCTCGAACTCCCGACATACACTCCTTGAGGTCAGAAACCATGTCACTTCTGTCATTTTATCTTCTGAAGGTGCCAGAGACAGGACTGGCCCTCCTGTAGACGGTTGCAGTGAGGATT
>NW_023191508.1:0-830 GCF_002007445.2 Ailuropoda melanoleuca | reverse complement strand
GACTAGGTGGAGAGATGAAGACTTTTATAGCAGCCGGGTCTAATGATATGTCCTTAGACGGGGGTTCCTAACCAAGGAGGATTTTGCCTCCAAAAGGCATTTGGTAACAATGGAGTCAATTTTGTGGTCACATCTCAGAGATGCTCCTTACATCTAGTGGGTGGAGGCCAGGGATGCAGCTACAAGTCTCCTATAATACACAGAAACCACCCCCCCGCCCCTCGCCAACCCATCCACAATAAATACCTGTGTGGCCCAAGATATCAGTAGTGCTGAGTTTCAGCAATCCTGTTTAGAATGGTAGTAGTGGAAATGGAGGGAAGACAGATGTCAGAGACATCTCAAACAGACCAGTTTCCTCTTCTTTTGTAGCAGTGTGCATTGGGCCAATCAGGAAATCCAGACATTATTTGCAATACTCAGTAAATCTCAAACTTCCGCAAAAACTCCAGAGGTGCCACTAGAATGGCCAAGTCCATGGAATGTGTCTGAGCCGCTTCCTCCATCTGCCAGAGCAGGGCTGCACAAAGTTCACTCTTTGAGGCATGGCCCCTACCACAGTGACTTAGGTTACCTGCTGGGGTCCTCTGTTCTCCATGAGTAATGATCGCTCAGTCCTCACACTCTGCCAGGAAGCCAGCCGAGGATGAGTAACAGGACTGGGAGGCTGTAGCTAAAATAGGGAAAGCAGACATTTGCGTGTCACGAGGTCAGTGGTGAAATGGGCACACTTGAGCCCAGGGTCCCAGTATTCCCCATGCTGTTCCTGCATTGACTGGTAGGACAGTCCCCTCCCAGGGGAGGCTGAGAAGAGGTGTCCAGAGGAAAGG
>NW_023191507.1:0-795 GCF_002007445.2 Ailuropoda melanoleuca | reverse complement strand
AAGCCTTTTTGGTGCATTACTTAATCCCAAAATCACAACATAAGGTAAATCATATTTTTCTGTTACTGATGGGGAAACAACTCTCAAGAGGTTTACTTATTCAAAATCATGAAACTAGTAATAAGAAGTTGACACAGTCAGGGCTCAACTCAAGCTTTTTATTAACCCCAAAGCTTGTACAAAGTATCTCATAGTTCACATTCAAGCAGGAGGCACTTCCATTTTCCAAGGAGCCAATATTTGGTGGAATTGAGGGAGTGGGGAATGAGGACAACTTAATGGAGAACGATTTTGATCCCCTTGACTCCTAATGTAAAAAAACTGAATTTCTCCATTGCTTTTCAAACTCATCTCCTCATTTGAATCACCTGCAGAATTAGAGGGTGAAAAAGAGAGAAGAGGGATATATGGTAAGTGTATTATATATGTTACATATTATACAGATTGCACATATATATGTCTGGTATATACTTATACAAATATGTGAATGTACACACATACATATTCATACATATATATGTTATGGACATTGAATACATTCGTACTATGTGTAAATATTTACAGAAATGTTTTCCTTTAAAGTAAGAGCAAGACTGAAAGGTCATCAATCATATTTATATATTTAAGAAAAACAGAACAAACATTGACATATAGTTAGGTAAACTGAGTAACTTTTCTTTTTTTTCCAGTTTATTTAAATTAAAAAAATACCTATTTCTCTGACCCCCAACCCCACCTCTAGAAACCACAAATCTGTTGTCTGCATGTTTGAGCTTTCATATATATATATATATA
>NW_023191506.1:0-752 GCF_002007445.2 Ailuropoda melanoleuca | reverse complement strand
TTGTTCCCTCTTTCCTAGGTGGAGAAGAAACCTGACGTTAGAGGACAGTCGCGGGATTTAGAATCCAGCGATTGGGTCGTGGCGTTTATCTCTCTGTGGTCTGATTTCTGCATATATCACGTAGCTAATCACGACTCCAGGGTCTTTGTAAGACGTGCTGTCATCATCCCTTTAACCTCCAGTTCTGGGGGGGCNCTCCAGTTCAGGGGGGGAGACTTACATTGTTTCAATAGGGTGGAGGACTCCCCACAAAAAGGCAGAGCCATCTAGAATGTTCTGCCCGCCCCCCCCCCGAGCCCATTACAGGCTCCCATCTCTGTCTAGACTTCTTCAAGGCTCTGCTTTCACCCAGCTCAGCACCTCTAAACCTGGAGGTGTGTAAAATCCTCCACCCATGAGGGGTGTGCAGGGAACCGACCACCCCCACTCGAGGCCCACCCATGGGCCAACGTGATCCCTCCCTGGCACCTGTTGTGAGCCCAGGCCCTGGGCGAAGGGCTCCGCAGAAGCCACCGTACTGGGGCCTCGCCACTGCCAGCTTTCCGTGGCAATCACCTGTTACCAGATGATCCTGCGGGGCTGCAGCGAGGATCGAGGTAAACAGTGGGAGCGGAGGCGTTCTGAAAGTCTTAACGCATTGTGTGAGTGAATGCCTCCTCACCCAGAGACAGAACGTGAGGGATTATCGTTACCACCCTCCATCGATAACAAGTAATAATTTTGAGTGGTTTCTGACAAACACTTGCTACAGC
>NW_023191505.1:4423-6605 GCF_002007445.2 Ailuropoda melanoleuca | reverse complement strand
ATGTAAAGTTCCATGATTCATTACTTGCGTATAACACCCAGTGCACCAAGCAATACATGCCCTCCTTAATATCCATCCCCAGCCTATCCCAATCCCCCACCCCTCTCCTCTCTGAAGCCCTCAGTTTGTTTCCCAGAGTCCATAGTCTGTCATGGTTCATTCCCCCTTCTGATTANCTTCTGATTACCCCCACTTTCTTCTTCCCTTTCTTCTCCTACCAATCTTCCTACTTCTTATGTTCCATAAATGAGTGAAACCATATGACCCATCTTTATCTATCCATTGATGGACATCTGGACTCTTCCCATATTTTGGCTATTGTGGACATTGCTGTTATAAACATTGGGGTGCATGTTCCCCTTCAAATCATTATTTTGGTATCCTTTGGATTAATACCTAGTAGTGCAATTTCTGGTTCATAGTGAAGTCCTATTTTTAACTTTTTGAAGAACCTCCATACTATTCTCCAGAATGGCTGCACCAGTTTGCTTTCCCACCAACAGTGTAAGAAGGTTCCCCTTTCTCTGCATCCTCGTCAACATCTGTTGTTTCCTGAGTTGTTAATTAAAAAAAAAAGTCCTTTAAAATTCTTTAGGGGCACCCAGGTGGCTCAGTCAGTTAAGCATCTGACTCTTGGTTTTGGCTCAGGTCATGACCTCAGGATCCTGGGATCAGGCCCTGCTTCATGCACTGCGCTCAGCATGGAGTTTGCTTGTCTGTCTCCCTCTGCTCCTCCCCCTGCTTGTGCGCTCCCTCTCTCAAACAAATAAATAAATAAATAATAAATAAATCTTTAAAAAATAAATTAAACAAAATTCTTTAGCAAGACTGACAGTAAGTTTTTTTCACTGTTTGATAATCTGAAATATATTTCACCTTCACTAATAAAATGCAGTGTGGCTGCATAGACAGCTCCAGGATGAGATTTATTTTCTCTCAGCACTTTGGTGATCCAATTCTCTGCTTTTTGGCTTCTGTTTCCATGCCCAAGGAGCCATTCTTTGCATTGTTTCATTAGGTGATTCTTCTATTCTCTTTTTATTCTAAGATATCTCTCCATCTTTTCTTTTGTTTGTATCTTCCATTATAATATGCAAAAGGTATATTTCTTAAAAAAAAAAAAAACCCTTGTTGGTATAGGTTATGATTCCTGTATTGGTAGATTGATCTATTCCATCTTTGTGAAAAAAATCTCAGCTTTTTTTTTTTTTAATTACTTCTCTGCCATTGTCTTCTCCCTTTCTGGGATTCTGGTTGTTTATATGTTAGACTTTTTCCATCTCCTCCATGGATTTTAACCTCTTGTGACAGATCATGTTTCCTAAAGATGACACACATTCTCTTGTATAATGTGATCTTGACATTCACCCTATCCAGTGGTGGGATGTATGCATGCTTCCTGCCTTTGAAATAGGGTGGATCTTTGTGACTGTCTCAGCCATAAGACCATAGCAGTCATGGTGTTAGCTGACTTCCAATAACCATTATTACCCATCAGCCATGTGAGTGAAGATGCCCCAGATAATTTCAGCCACCAGCTAAAGTCACCCTCCTTTATGAGTCTGTCCTGATGGAAGCCCCTGACTTCACTGGTCAGAGGCAAACCACCTCTGAACAAACTACCGACCTTCAGAATCTATGAGTATAATGAAATAGTTGTTTCAAGCTGCTAAGTTTTGGGATGGGCTATTAACGTTACAATAGAATCTGGAATACCTCTGTGACATCTGTTACTATGCCTTGCCTCACTATATTCTGCATAATATTTTCAATTCGATCTCCAAAGACACCAACTGCTTCTTCAGCCTAGCCTAATTGACATTAAATGCATCAGTTGAAGTTTTATTACTAGTGACTACATTTTTCATCCTGATGTAATTTCATTATTTTTCAAAACTGCTTTGCCATTTCTAATAGTATACTGCTGCTTAATATTTGATTTCATATTCTATTTTTTTAGATATTTTATACATAGCCCTTTACACTAGCATTGTAATTTTGATATCTGAAGCCTTTTGAGAGAGTTTATTTACTTTGGATTGTGTCTGCTGACTGTAGCTCCCTGGTGGCTTGTTTCTTTTTGCAGTTGGTGGTATAAAAGTTTCCCCCGTTGATTAAACTTAATCACAGAAGTGCTGAGGGGCCACAGTGTGTCACTGTCATAGGGACAGGCGGGGCTAGG
>NW_023191505.1:0-1827 GCF_002007445.2 Ailuropoda melanoleuca | reverse complement strand
AACTAATGAAGCATCGAACTTTGCATCGGAATCGAGGGATGTACTGTATGGTGACTAACACAATATAATAAAAAAAATCATTAAAAAAATAAAAATAAAAAAAATAAAAAAAAAGAAAGAGCATACCAACAAGAAAAAAAAAGATCTCTAAAACAAAGGAGCCTGTTGTGGGGCGGAGTGTGTTGAGGTAGGGTGGGGGAGTGGCCTGGCTCTTTGCAGTGTTGCCCTCTTTGAAGTGGGTGCCTGGCAATCCAAGCTTACTTAAGTCAAGCAGTTACACTTCAGAAAGGAAAAATCCTACTGTCTGGGTTTACACTCCAAAATTAAATCAGCTCCTTTCAAAAATCACTAGACTAGTTTTTAAAAGACACAGAACACAAATACGGTAAGCATAAGAGAAGTGACAACAGTAAGGGGGTTTGGGAAGCTGGAGGAAGACCTTAATAGCTGACTGACTTGGGAGGATGCCTGAGGCTTGTGGATTATAGAACTGAAGAAGGGCTCTGCTGTAAGAGGGTGGGGAGAACAGCTGGGAGCCCTGGCCGACTCCATTTGCATGGTACACTCTTCACATGACACACCTGCACAACCCAGTGCATCAGAACATGGGGCCCAGGGGGCCAAAAGAAGGAAAATTTCTGATACGTTGTCAGTATCCTATAAAATCTGACCCAGGGTTGGGGGCAACAACTTCAAGACAAAAAGTGAATACAGCTGGAATGAAAGAGCTATTAAGAGAGGGTGACAGAGGAAGGGAGCAGAGGGGGAGGGCCAGAGAGGAGGGAGGGAGAGAGGGAGGGACAGAGGAAGGGAGAGAGAGAAGGAGGAGGGAGGGAGGGTAGGGAGAATGGGAGGGAGAGAACACTGGTCTGCTGCCATAATTAAAAACCAAGAAATGCCTTTTCATAAGGAAAGACTTACACTGTGGTCTGGTTGCATGGAGAGACTGTGAGGATCCACATGGAATTTGATGTTTATACGGAGAGGCTGCAAAGGCACTAGGCTGCCACACCAAGGCCCCTACACACTTAGACTCACCTGAATGCTGGTATGGATAGAGAAAATGTTAAAAAAAAATTCAGACAGCAACCGTGCCAACTTGAGGGCAATTCAGTGGGAACCTTTTCAGACTACCCACAAACAAAAGTGTTTAAAAGTTTTCTCTCTCGCTCTCTCCGTGTATTAAGAACCACGTTGCTTTAAATATTAATAACTGAAAGGAGCTGAGTATTTTTCCCCTCAAGCTTTTCAAATAAAATTCACTATTGTCTTGAAAACAGAGAGAGAAATTTTAGGCCAAAGGCTATTTTTTTTTTCAAGAAGTTATCAGTGGCTAAGAACAAGAATTTAGTATAAAAGTCAGTCCCCAAACATAGCTAATTGCAATTCACAGGCTTTTTATGCACTTTCATAACAGAATGCAAGCAGGAAATTAAACTACAAAACACTCTAAGGGAGGAAATGGAGAATTTTTTATAATAAGATGAGTTTTCCCATTCAAACCTAGAAGTTGAATTTATTTGCCAATATATCTAAACTGATGAATGCTTCTATGTTCCAGAAATCATATATTTATATAATTTTATAATTTATAAATTATGTAAATTTAGTTATATAATGTTTCTGTATATTTCTGATGATAAATAGTAAAATTCCAATCAACACAGAGAAAGTTACAGTCTCTCATAAACAATGCTCCCAGGCACTCAGACTCCCTCTCTCTTCAAGCTCTTCAATAATAGGATTTTTCTCCTACTGCTATCATTACATAGGGATCCAGGAGGTGCCTAGCACTACATTTCATTGCATAAATGCACTATATATTTT
>NW_023191504.1:8275-17257 GCF_002007445.2 Ailuropoda melanoleuca | reverse complement strand
AAATAAGCACATACATTTATGACCCAGTGATCTTCAGTGACGGTGCAAGGACTACACAGAGGGGAAAGAACGGTCTTCAACACATGGTGTTGGGAAACTGGATATTCACATGTGAANATAAAATACTAATAACCAAAGAGGCAAAAGACTGAAGTGAAAACTAAAACATTGCTGATAGAAATTTAAAAAGACATATATAAATGGAAAGGCATCCTATGTTCATGGGTTGAAAGATTTAATATTATCAAAATGTCCATATTACCCAAACCAATCTTCAAATTCAATGCAATCCCTATGAAAATCCCAATGGATTTTTGGGGACAAAAATCCCAAAATTCATACTGAACCTCAGAGGACCTCAAATAGCCAAGACAATCTTGAGAAAGAACAAAGTGGCAATCTCACACTTCATGACTTCAAAGCATATTACAAAGCTACAATANTCAAAAAAGAATGGTACTGTCATAAAGGCAGACATATAGAGCAATAGAACATAACAGAGAGCCCAGAAATAAGCACATACATTTATGACCCAGTGATCTTCAGTGACGGTGCAAGGACTACACAGAGGGGAAAGAACGGTCTTCAACACATGGTGTTGGGAAACTGGATATTCACATGTGAAAGAATAAGGATGGACCCTTACCTAGTACCATATACGAGAATTAACTCAAAACGGATTAAAGAACTAAAACCTAAGACCTGAAACTAAAATTCTTAGAAAAATAATGTTGGGGAAAACATTATGACATTGTAATGGGAAAGAATTTCTTGGATATGACACAAAAGTCACAGGCAACAAAAGCCAAAATAGACAAATGTGACTATGTGAAGCATTAAACTACTGTGCAACAAAAGGAATAGAGTAAAAAGGCAATCTATAGGACAGGAGGAACATATTTGCAAACTATATCAAATAAGAGTTTAATATCCAGAATGTATAAAGAACTATAAATCAATATTTTAAAAACCCAAATAATTCAAAAATGAGCAAAGAGCTTGAATAGACATGTCTCCAAAGAAGATATACAAATACCTTACAAGCTTATGAAAAGATACTCAATATCTCTAAAAATCAGGAAAATACATATCAAAACTACAATGAGATATCATCTCATGTCCATTAGAACGGCCACANAGTTTTGCAACTGATTAAAATGTTTCATTTGGGGGGCGCCTGGGTGGCACAGCGGTTAAGCGTCTGCCTTTGGCTCAGGGCGTGATCCCGGCGTTATGGGATCGAGCCCCACATTAGGCTCCTCCGCTATGAGCCTGCTTCTTCCTCTCCCACTCCCCCTGCTTGTGTTCCCTCTCTCGCTGGCTGTCTCTATCTCTGTTGAATAACTAAATAAAAAATCTTTAAAAAAAAAAAAAAAGAAAGAACGGCCACATTAAACACACACACACACACCAGAAAATAACAAGTTCGGTGAGGATGTAAAGACATTGGAATCCTTTTGCACTGTTGGAATTCTAAAATGGTCCAGCCACTATGGAAAACAATATGGAAGTTTCTAAAAATATAAAAAATAGAACCACCATATGATTCAGCAATTTCACTTCTGGGTACGTATCTTAAAAAAATTGAAAACAGGTTCTCGAAGAGTTATTTCACACCCACGTTCACAGCAGCATTATTCACAATAGCCAAGATGTGGAAGCAACCTAAATGTCCATGGATAGAGGAATGGATAAAGAAAATATGGACTAAATATACAATGGAATATTATTCAAACCTAAAAAAGAAGGGACTTCTATCATATGCTACAACATGGATGAACCCTGAGTACACTATGCTAAGTGAAATAGGCCAGTCACAAAAAGACAAATACTGCACGATTCCTCTTATATGAAGGTATCTATGCTAATCAAACTCATACAAACAGAAAGTAGAATGCTGATTGCCAGCAGTTGGGGACAGGGACAATCAAGGAGTTGTTGTTCATTAGGGATAGAGTTTCAGTCCCACCAGATGAAAAATTTCTAGAAATCTGTTGTGTAACAATATGCTTATAGTTAACAAGACTGTTCTATCTTCTTAGATATTAACAAGGTAAAGTTGTATTATGTGTCTTTTGCCACAATAAAATAAGTTTATAGGAGGAATAAAGTTTTTAGGGAAAATTAAAAGTAATGATTACCAAAAAAGTATGGAGTATAACATGTATATACACACCCAACTTTTTAAAATACAATATTAAGAATACCAAAAAAAAAAAAAAAAGGTGGAAAGCCACAAGTTTTGCAACTGATTAAAATGTTTCATTTGGGGGGCGCCTGGGTGGCACAGCGGTTAAGCGTCTGCCTTTGGCTCAGGGCGTGATCCCGGCGTTATGGGATCGAGCCCCACATCAGGCTCTTCCGCTATGAGCCTGCTTCTTCCTCTCCCACTCCCCCTGCTTGTGTTCCCTCTCTCACTGGCTGTCTCTATCTCTGTCGAATAAATAAATAAAATCTTTAAAAAAAAAAAAAAAGATGTTTCATTTGGGGGCTCCTGGTGTTAGGTGGTTCAGTTAGTTAAGCATCTGCCTTTGGCTCAGGTCATAATCCTGGGGTCCTGGGATTGAGCCCCTCCTCGGGCTCCCTGCTTGGCGGGGAGTCTGCTTCTCCCTCTCCTTCTGCCCCTCCCCCCACTTGTGCTCTCTCTCGCTCTTTCTCTCTCTCTCTCTCTCTCTCTCTCGATCGCACGCTCTCTCAAATAAATAAAATCTTTTTTTAAAAAATGCTTATTTTGGGGATGCGTGGGTAGCTCAGTCGATTAAGCTCCTGACTCTTGATTTTAGCTCAGATCATGATCTCAAGGTCATGAGATTGAACCCCAAGTCAGGCTCTGCACTGGGCGTGGAGCCTGCTTAAGATTCTCTCTCTCCCTGTCCCTCTGCCCCTCCCCCCCCCACTCACCCACTCTCTCTCTCTTTCTCTCTCTCGAAAAAACCCCTGCTTTTTTACCTAAGGATTTCCCTTTGTAGTGTATTGATTTTCTTATCTTTCTTCTGACCTGTGTCAGAGAGATATTTAGATGACATCTCTGGGGATGAGTTTTGATGAGATCCCCTAAAGAGGTCAAGAGGCATAGGAAAGTTCAGAAGATGTGCTATCAGGTTTCACGAGGACTGCAAGCTGAGATCCGCATGTTCTCCTCAGTCCCAGTGACAACCTGAAGCTCCCTCTGCTGTTCACCACATGTAAAATTTAGCCTGCCGGCCGGAGCTCACCCTACTTGCTTCTGCCCCTGCAGCTGACTGCCTGCCTTGCTGTGGGCTCTGTTTCTGCTTCACATTCCTCTCCACTTCTGGTGACCCACATGCCAACTCCCCAAAAGAAGCAGCTTTGGCCAGGTCCCTTCTGTCTAGTCTGGCACAGGCCTGGAAGCCTCTCCCAGGCCTTTGGCCCCCATACCACCCCACAGGCCATCAGCTGTGCAATGATGACTGTACAAATAGTGACTGGGGAAGGCAGGTTAACTGGCAGGCTGTGGGGCCTTCATAGCCTGTCCAGGTCACATCAAATGGGCAACGCTCTGTGCTTACGCCAAAATTCATCTGTATTCCTTTTTTAAGTTAAATTAGAAAAATCAAATCCTTGAAGCTCAAAGCTATACCAAAAATAATGTCTACTCTGAGCTCCCCACCACCACCCTCCCCCTTTTTGGGAGTTATTTTCAGTTCCCTGTGGCAGATGTAAAGATAAAAATATGCATGTATTATAGGAACAGGGAGGAGATGACCCGAAAACGGCCTGGTTGGGCTAGTCTGAGGAAGTGATGTCTGAGTTGAGTGGAAATTAATCACACAGCTAGAGGGAAGGGGAGGGGCCTGCCCGGCAGCCAGAAGAGCTTGCACAAAGGCGGGGAGCCAGGAAACAGACATCGGGGTGGTGTCAGTGGCCTGAGTCTCTCACCACCTACTCTCCACCCTGCACTTTATCTTTGCATGCCAACACCTACACCTAGTGTCTGCTCAGTAAATGTTTGTGGAGTGAATAAACAATTATATATGCAGAATTTTTTTATCTGGGAGAGCCCAGTGAAAATTCACAATGAGTATAATATATTGGGTGTACTGGGGACTCGTTATCGTCACATGTGTGTGCTCTTTTAATACTGTGGTGATAGGATTAGAAATCAAAGCAGCTAAATTGCTCTGTGTGTTAGAGGAGAAACAAGAAGCTGGTGGCTAAGGAGGAGGGGAGGAAACTGGGAGCGACAGATGGGAAGCTTTGCGGCTGGTACCGCAGGGGAGAACAGGCTGAGACAGTGGGTAGGACAGAAATATCTAAATTAGACCTTTTTTCCCCCAGACTTGTACCTTGTAAACAGGTACCTCCATTAATTCCTTTCTCCCCTGGCTGCCCGTGTGGCTCTGCTAACGAACCTTGGTTGTCTTTTGTCTTCCAGTTCCAAATTGTAGCTGCACGTGACACATGCAGACCTTTCACTCTCAAACAATCCCAGTATTTCTGAAAAGTCTAGATTTGGTACTGATTTACCAAATTTCCCAGGCCTGGGTAAATTTTCATAGGATTTTGGAAGGAAAGAATGAATGTATGGAGATGGTGCTATTAGAAATGAATCGGGGCCCCAGCAGGGCTCCCCACCCCACTTCTACTCTGGGGTCACAGCTGGTCATGTAGCGACAGCCACAGGGCAGGCACCCAGCTGCTGGAGCAATTTGCCCCGCTTGCCTGGAAATCACAGCAGGTGATGCTTTCTGGCCCTGATGGACTGCACCTGTGCCAGGGCCCCTCGGGCGTGCCGCGCAGCTCCGCGCAGGCGCACGCACGGGATACACAGCGGAGGAAACATCCATTCGGAGCCTCTCCACCTCGGAGGGAAGTCATGTGCACACACCGAAAGAGACGGGACAGAAGTAACGTAAGGAGAACTAAATCTAAGCCGTCCTCCGTGGTCCAGGCTTGTTAAAAATACATTCATTTCCATTGTCCTGCGTGTATTATCTCACAGAAGAAAACTCCTGGCTGTCCAATGGGTAGACTCGAGGACGGGCTTAAAGAGGACACGAGCTGTTTCTTAGGGGTCACTGTCACATAAAAACCCCAGTTTTCTAAACCTCTTGGATTCAAATAACCAGACTAGGGTATCTACGCTTCACGTTTAGGAGAAAGACAAAACAAACAGCTACCGGAGATTGAGCTAACCAAAAACCCCCAGGATCTGTCCCCGAATTTGTGCAGGAATGGCTCAGGGACTGGACCTTCCACATTTGCTTCGTTTCCCGTGAAGAGAACTGAAGACTGGACAGATGGCCCTCTCGTGGGAGAGCCCTGCATTTTAAAAACAGAATCTCATTACATTCGTTATGTTCTACTCTGCTACACGGGAATGCTTTTTCAAAAATTCTTAAAAACCAGAGCAATCTCAGGAATAAGGGATACAAACAGTAACCAAAATAGCTTATCATCAAATAGATCATCTGTTTGGCCTTTTATTATAAGGTACCCAACACCATTAATTTCCTCCTATTCCCCCCAGAAGAGAAAAGGGGTGATCAGGGGTTTTAAACTATCCAGTCCATCTGTCCATCTCTTTAATTTTATAATTTATGTGTCATAAAATTTACCATTTAGAATATGTAGTTCAGTTGTCCAGTATATTCATGTTGTGTAGCCATCAATTTCACAACCTTTTTTTATCCCCGAAAGAAGCCCCTTACTCATGCTTAAGCTGTTAAAAAACATCTCTCCCCATCCCCAACCCCTGGCAACAACTAATCTACTTTCTGTTTCTATGGCTTTGCCTGTTCTGAACACTTCATATAATTGGATTCATACAATATGTTCCCTTTCATGTCTGGTTTCTTTCACGTCGTGTAATGTTTTCAAGGTTCATCTATGTTTTACCATGTGTTAGTACTTCATTCTTTTTTATTGACAAATAATATTCCATTTACGGATTATACCATGATTTCTTTATTCTTTGGGTATTACGAATAATGCTGTTATGAACATCTGTGTACCAAATCTTATATGAACATACACTTTCATGTGTTTTACATACTGTATTATTAGTCTGAGTTCTCTAGAAAAACAGAATTTATAGGAGATATATATTACACACACACATATATCCTTATAGTAAATCAATTAGATATATAGATATATAACCTATATAGAGAGAGAGATTGGAATTGCCTCATATAATTATGGAGGCTCTGAGAAGCCCAAAATCTGCGGTCTGCAGCTGGAGTTTCAGGACAGCCACGGGTGTAAGTTCCAGTTCAAGTCGGGTCTGAAGGCAGGAGAAGACTGATGTCCCAGTTCAAAGGCAGTCAGGCAGAGATAGTGAATCTCCCTTATTGAGTCTTTCTGTTCCGTTCAGGCCTTCAACTGGTTGGATGAGGCCCATGCCCATTGGGGAGGGCAATTTGTTTTACTCAGACTATCAGTTTGTATGTTAATCTCATCCAGATATACCTTCACAGACACACCCAGAATGATGTTAAACCTAATATCTGGGCATCTCAGGGCCCAGTCAAATTGACACATGAAATTAATCATTGCAGACATACACCTAGGAGTTGGCCTGTTGCATCATATCGTAACTCTTCTAACTTTTTAAAAAAACTGCCAAATTGTTTTCCGCAGGGGCTGCACCATGTTCGGAGATCTCCAGTGGGGGGTGAGGGTCCCGGTTTCTCCATATCCTTGCTATAGCCATCCGAGTGGGCGGAAACTGGTACCTCACTGTGGTCTTGATTTGCATTTCCCTAATGATTGATAATGTTGAGCATTTTTGCATATGCTGATTAGCCAATTGTATATCTTTGGAGAAATGTCTATTCAGATCCTGTGCCCATTTTTAATTTGGTTGTTCATCTCTTTATTAATAAATTTTAAAATTCTGTGTAATAGACCCTTATCAGATACTTGATTTGCAAGTATTTTCTTCCATTCTATGGCTTATCTCTTACTTTCTCAATAGAGTCCTTTGATGCACTTAAGTTTTTTGTCTAAAATGAATCTTTAGGGATGCCTAGTTGGCTCAGTTGGTTAAGTGTCTGCCTTCGGCTGAGGTCCTGTTCTCAGGGTCCTGGGATCAAGCCCATCGTTGGGGTCCCTGCTCAGCCGGGAGTCTGCTTCTTCCTTTCCCTCTGCCTCTCCTGTGCTCGTGCTCTCTCTCTCAAATAAATAAATAAAAGCTTTAAAAAGAAATAAAATTAATCTTTAAATTAAGTGATAAAAGCTCCCCCTTCTCCCCTACAGAATATTTTTTAAAGGCTTTATTTATTTTAGAGAGAAAGAGAGAGAACAAGCATATGAATGGGTGGAGGGTAGAGGGAGAGGGAGAGAGAATCCTCAAGCAGACTCCCTGCTTAGAGTGGAGCTTGACCTGGGGCCCGATCCCAGGACCCTGAGATCATGACCTGAGCCAAAATCAAGAGTACGCCACTTAACCAACTGAGCCATTCAGGTGCCTCCCCACCAACAGAATCTTGAGTCATACCCACATTGCAATAATATGAGTATGTTGTTTTGATCTTTACACCATAAGAAAATAAGTCCCTGTGAATTCACAGAAATCTAGAGGCTTGTGTTTCCCCACACCTCAGTCCTGGGGTTTGAGGAACTTTAAATTAGCTTACAGGCCAAGGGTCCCAACCCTCATTTGGGTTATACCGTTATTAAGGAAATCTTATTTATTATTCTTTGTTGCAGGTGTTGTTTACTACTTTTATTATAATTAACACACTAGCTTAGCAATGCTTGGAGTAAANTGTATTTTTAATCCCTACGTAGTCATCTCTGTGAACCTTTTTTTTTTTTTTTTAAGATTTTATTTATTTACTTGACAGAGAGAGAGACAGCCAGCAAGAGAGCAAACACAAGCAGGGGGAGTGGGAGAGGAAGAGGCAGGCTCCCAGTGGAGCAGGGAGCCCGATGCGGGGCTCGATCCCAGGACTCTGGGATCACGCCCTGGGCCGAAGGCAGACGCTTAACGACTGAGCCACCCAGTCACCCCATCTCTGTGAGCCTTGATTCGTTTTTCTCTGCTAGCCAGCTAGGCGTATCTTCATACTGCCAGTACATATCATATGCTTCATTAATATTTGATGAAAAAAAAGAATGATCTGAGTGTCCTTCTCCTGTCATCTGGCATGTAACTAACAACCCATGTCTCAGGTCTCAGCCATTCATTCTGTGTCCTCCCCACCCCTCGCCCCCGCCACCACTCCCATGATTCTCTCACCCCTACCTGCCCCTTCAGCTTGCACATCTAATCTGCTTGTATAAAAACAAAATAGGCAAGTCTAATTCTTAAAATTGTAGTAAGTAACAGAGAATTAACAGCCAGTGGAGCTCAGAATGAAAGCCTAAAGAACTTGACTTTTTGGAGCTTTCTGTCAGCCACTGCCCTCTTTAAAACACAGATTCATCATTCTGAAGTAATTGGCCTAAGACTGGAGCATTTTGTGAAATCCATGTGTAACTTACCTACAAAAGTACAAGACTTATTTATAACAATGAAAACTTGAAAACACATGAAATTGGAGATTGGTTAAAGGTAAAGTTGGGGACATCTATAAGATAAATATCAGGTACCCTTTAAAAATGGTCTTAGACAGTAGTTCACGGTGATCTGAGATGAAGAACAAAGGCAAAAGAAATTTAGAAAAAAAAATAAAATCTCCTTAAAACTTACAGCCCATCAACAAGTCCTTGAGACAGGCAGAGTGACTTTCCCCCTAGGAACTCAACTGCCTCGATGTTAATACTTTAACAACATTAGCCTGACCTCCAGGATCCTGTGAGTCTCCTTTAACATATAGAAATTCCTTTGGAGGGGTGCCGGGGTGGCGCAGTCGTTAAGCGTCTGCCTTCTGCTCAGGGCGTGATCCCGGCATTCTGGGATCAAGCCCCACATCAGGCTCCTCTGCTGGGAGCCTGCTTCTTCCTCTCCCACTCCCCCTGCCTGTGTTTCCTCTCTTGCTGGCTGTCTCTCTCTCTGTCAAATAAATAAATAAA
>NW_023191504.1:0-1915 GCF_002007445.2 Ailuropoda melanoleuca | reverse complement strand
GGGGGGGTGGGGGGGTGGGCAGGCATCATCCTCAGGATTTAACTCAACTGCTTTCTATGTACATGATAGGTACTCAGAAAAATTCCTATTATTGAATAAATGATGGATAAACTATTAAATAGAGATATTCATATATAACTTCTGAGTTGATGGACCAGACCTCCTTCCCTGCTCTTGAAGGACAAGGAAAGATGAGTGCTGATTTTGTCATTCTATCTCCCAAACACCAGTTTTCAATCTTTACACAATTGTTTATAAAACTGACTTGACATAAAACATAGTATTTTCAAGCCACTTATATTTTCTATGATTACTCTCTGGAAGCATTCTGTAAAGGATTTTTTAGTTGCTTGCTTCTAAAATTCTAACTAACGTATGGCCTGCTTGGTTGTTAAGCAATTAGAATCTCATTCACTTAAGTCCCTGTCGTGGCTGTCCAACAAGTCTCACTGAATTCAGTTTACCTTGCACAGCCATACCAAGGGCTGTAACCAGAAACTCTGAATGCCGTTACAATTCAGATCTGGAGAAGCTCTTTTTCAAGAGGCAGTAAACGTCAACATCTTTGTGGACATTTCTTCCAGGAATTGCTTTTCAGTGACCGTGCACACAAAAGATGGAGAGGAGAAACCACAAAAGGCAGCAGGTGTCTTGGCAAAGTCAGCAGGCTGCTCTGGGGGACTTAGGGGTTTGCACGAAGAAAACCTAGCCACAGCCATAGGTTTTATTGACAGCACCCTCTTGAAACTGCTCTGATCTTGAACACACAAGCCAAAAATAATTAAAGCACCAATTGATGAGCTTTTTAAAAAACGTTTAAAACGATCATTTGAAAGCCCCTGGGACAAAGAGTATACTGCAGAGAAGTACAGTGGTCAGCTCAATACTCTAAGTACAGGCAAACTCGGGGCTGTTGCAAATGATGTATGGAATCTTTGAGACTTTGGATAACCTACAAACAAGGCCATGCACGTGAAGAGACAGAGCTATCCTCGGTGGCTTCAGTTTCCATGTCTGATCTATCAGCCTCTTTTTTTTTCTTGAAAACCCCTATCTTCTTCTCCTTCTAGATCTCAGGAAAATCCAGGATATCAGCCATGCTTTTACATAGAGTTGTTGCTTATTGCAGGAGAATTTGGAAACTGGGCTTTGGGGCAAAACGTGAAGCCTTGAACATGGAGTTCAGGGAAAGTCCTCATGTTAATGGCATGAGTGCTTCCCTGGTCAGCCTTTGGGTCTTTCTTCCCCTTTGTTCTGGGAGCACTGGATTTGGACCTCCAGCCATAAGAGATGCTTCTCACTTCCTGAACTCGTCCAAATGCTTCCTCCCAGTGGGGAGTTCCCAGTTACAGTGGAGTCTAATGGAATAGAGAATCTGAATCCATAGTCATGTATAGGTGCTTGGGAGAACAAAAGAGTCTAACAGAATCGATCATCAATTGCCAATTAAGACAAACATTCAAAAATGGTTAGCCAACCATGTAACGGCTTACACTTTAAAAAAGTGAAGCCCCATAATTCTGCCCTTACACTCACTAAAAAAATGTGTTTGGCCCACTGCTAGGGGCATGTGGTATTCCCAGGCTAAAACAAGCCCAAGATGGAACTCTGTAAGAGGAACAGCTTGCCCAATTTTGCCCACCCACCTTGTGCTCCAGAACCACAGGAAAATAGAGACCATATGCCAAACCCACATGGAGGGATTCTTTAACTTGGGAATGAATACAGACCCAAGGAGATTTGTTAAGAACGACTGACTCCAAATTCAAGAATGATGTTGGGTATAGCTTCCTGTATTTTAACTTTGGAGTGTGTGTGTGAGTGTGTGTGTGTGTGTGTAGTATAATATAGTATAGGGTAGTATAAATATGACTCTTTGGTTGTGACAGAACCTCAAAATGGCTTAAACAGAAAT
>NW_023191503.1:499-1923 GCF_002007445.2 Ailuropoda melanoleuca | reverse complement strand
CTGGACGCTCTGCTTTATTTCCAATGAGAAGGGTGCTGAGTCCTCGAAAATCCTGAACCTTTTCATTCATGATCCCTTACTCAAGAGAGATGATGATCGTTCATATTTCCCTGGACTGTGTGGGGTCTCAGAGACCACTATGGGGCACTCTCGTCAGGCTTCCGCGACCACTTTCCCTCATGTTTCCCTATTCACGAAGGGTGATGATAGTGCTAAGACGGTCCCTGTACGGTGTTGTTTCTGACGGACGTGTTTTGGGCCTTTTCGTTCCATTGCCGCCAGCAGTTTTGACAGGATTTCCCCAGGGAGCAAGCATTTCGTTGGAAGCGGGTTTTGGCCGAATTGTGTTTCTCAGTGCTGTGTTCGTCGTGTTTCACTCACGGTACCAAAGCCCCTTGATTCCTGTTCCACCTTCCATAAGGCCGTCGTGACTTCAAGGGCTTTCCCCTCACACTTTGTTTCTTGGTTCTAAGGGCTGGATCCTCCCCAGGCCCCTACACCCAATGTGGAATCGGGGTCCCCAGTGAAAAGGCTGCTGTTCGCTGGAGGTGTTTCCCTGGACGCTCTGCTTTATTACCAATGAGAAGGGCGCTGAGTCCTCGAAAATCCTGAACCTTTTCATTCATGCTCCCTTACTCACGAGAGATGATGATCGTTGATATTTCCCTGGACTGTGTGGTGTCTCAGAGACCACTATGGGGCACTCTCGTCAGGCTTCCGCGACCACTTTCCCTCATGTTTCCCTATTCACGAAGGGTGATGATAGTGCTAAGACGGTCCCTGTACGGTGTTGTTTCTGACGGACGTGTTTTGGGCCTTTTCGTTCCATTGCCGCCAGCAGTTTTGACAGGATTTCCCCAGGGAGCAAGCATTTCGTTGGAAGCGGGTTTTGGCCGAATTGTCTTTCTCAGTGCTGTGTTCGTCGTGTTTCACTCACGGTACCAAAGCCCCTTGATTCCTGTTCCACCTTCCTTAAGGCCGTCGTGACTTCAAGGGCTTTCCCCTCACACTTGGTTTCTTGGATCTAAGGGCTGGATCCTCCACAGGCCCCTACACCCAATGTGGATTCGGGCTCCCCAATGAAAACGCTGCTGTTCGCTGGAGGTGTTTTCCCTGACGCTCTGCTTTATTATCAATGAGAAGGGCGCTGAGTCCTCGAAAATCCTGAACCTTTTCATTCATGCTCCCTTACTCACGAGAGATGATGATCGTTGATATTTCCCTGGACTGTGTGGTGTCTCAGAGACCACTATGGGGCACTCTCGTCAGGCTTCCGCGACCACTTTCCCTCATGTTTCCCTATTCACGAAGGGTGATGATAGTGCTAAGATGGTCCCTGTACAGTGTTGTTTCTGACGGAGGTGTTTTGGGTCTTTTCGTTCCATTGCCGCCAGCAGTTTTGAGTGGATTTCCCCAGGGAGCAA
>NW_023191503.1:0-229 GCF_002007445.2 Ailuropoda melanoleuca | reverse complement strand
GACGCTCTGCTTTATTACCAATGATAAGGGCGCTGAATCCTCGAAAATCCTGAACCTTTTCATTCATGCTCCCTTACTCACGAGATAATGATCGTTGATATTTCCCTGCACTGTGTGGGTTCTCAGAGACAACTATGGGGCACTCTCGTCAGGCTTCGGCGACCACTATCCCTCATGTTTCCCTAATCAGGAAGGGTGATGATAGTGCTAAGACGGTCCTTGTACGGTG
>NW_023191502.1:0-662 GCF_002007445.2 Ailuropoda melanoleuca | reverse complement strand
CCCTCTTCTTTTTCTCAGTGGCTCTTGAGGCAGCACAGGACTCCAGTGCTCTTTGAAACTGGTTGAAAAGAGCTGGCATCAGAGAAAAAAGGACTTGACTTGATGTCAAACAACCTCTCCAGAGTGTAAACTCCAGTGCCCCCATTTACCAGCTATATTACCTTTGGCCAAATAGTCTAGCTCAGTATCAGTTTATTCATCANATCAGTTTATTCATCTCTTAAATGTGGATAAAACCAATGTCTAAATCTTAGAATTGTTGTAAAGTTTAAATAAGATGATGGATGTAAAATAAATTTCTAAAAAAGCTATTAACAGGACTAGGAGAAGTTTCCCTGAGACTAGAGCTAGTATCATTTGAGCCTAGCTAATCACAGCTAACTAGCAGCAGTCCATTTTATAATGTAGAGTTTAGATTCAGAACCTGGAGACACGTGTCATCAGTCTCTCCGTATTTTTGACATTTCTTGGTTTTATGACATTTACCTCATTGCTTTGAGGAAATCTTTAGGAAAATACATGTCTTCAGGAATTAAGATGAGTCTAATGGCGTGTCTGAGAACATGCTTATATATAAGACAACTGTTTGTTTTTTTTATTTCCTCAGTGACAGAAAAACAACCTCTTGAATCCAAGCCAGTGAGAGTGATTGTGATTTACAA
>NW_023191501.1:0-606 GCF_002007445.2 Ailuropoda melanoleuca | reverse complement strand
GATTGGAGAGGTGCTAGAAACCACCCCTTCTTCCCTAAAAATGCTCTCCCATCTGATGTCTGATTTTTTTTCCCCCAGAGGATATGTGGGCCCTCCTACCATCACAGACACATTTGAAATGCATGCACCTCTCAGAATAGAAAAACCACCGACTTCAATTTGAGCGAAGGTGTAAATTACTGGCATTAGACCCAGGAGTTGAATCTGTGACTGCGNTCTGTGACTGCGTTCACATGATGTGTGAAAATCATGGAGGAAAGGAGAAGTGTTGATAAGCAATAGAGCAAAATGACAAAGAAATGAGTCAGAGATACCAAAGGCCAAACATTCTGTAATGTAAATTTTACTCAAGACATTTATAACTTAAATCTTGGGTGTCATACTGCAAAGACAAAGGAAAAAATTTGAAATGAAAAAAAATTGAAATGAAAAGACAAAGAAAAAATTCAAATGATCAAAATCAAGCTCATGTCCTTATTTTATAGTTCTCCTGGCAGCAGCTGTACCTATATCTTATCCTACTCTATAACCAGGCTCAGACATCAATTTAAAGAGATAAACTTGAACTCTTAAGATGGTGAAAAATATATTTCAGATTTATACAGC
>NW_023191500.1:0-610 GCF_002007445.2 Ailuropoda melanoleuca | reverse complement strand
TTCATATTACTAAAATAAAGGCCTTAGTTGGAGAGATAAAAAGGTGACACCACTTGTTTTGGTATTTAATGCTATGTGGCCCCTTTGATTAAATTCTAAGTCAGTTTGAACAAAATTTGACATAATTCCTAACCTANTAATTCCTAACCTATGAATAGCTATAGTATGGGAGTCAGGCTTACAGTTTATAGTTGTATACAAATATAATTGATACCAGGTAGGTGCTCTTTCATTACTGCTATTTTTAATGAAACCAGGTATTTTCCACCTGGGTAGGTTTACAAGTGATACCTCTTTCTGGACAAATTCTGGCTGTAATCAGCAGTCAGAAACACAGAAGTACTATAATTTTAGGTAATCTTTTCCTGCCCTCTTCACCCACATCCTACACCCCTTCTCATTTTTTCTTTTGGACATAAAGCAATTATATAAACTCTACCCATACACCTAATTTGATAAACATCAGAAAAGGGGGCAAATAAAATTATAATCTGCTACTAAAATCAGGAGTCGATTTTATACCTCCATATTGACAGAGGATACAAGGGGACTATTGTCATTAGGATTTACTTTAACTGGGGTGTATATTTGTGTGTGTGGGCATGCAGTG
>NW_023191499.1:0-1671 GCF_002007445.2 Ailuropoda melanoleuca | reverse complement strand
TAAGGGACTTGTGACTCAAGCCCATAGCCCCCCAGACAAGAGAAGTAGCCATAAGAGTAATTGGGGAGTTAAATATGTCACAGGACACTTGAGGATCAGACTGTAAGACTAAAGGATATCTCTTTAGCATTCAATATCAGTCACACTCACCAGTCTCAGCTATGTGACGTTCACTGCCCCATCTGAGCCAACCACCATTGATGGTGCCAGCATCTGTATCAACACAGCAAGCTGAAGGAGATGTCAGCAGCCATGGTAGCAGCAGTAGAAGCACCCAGAAAGAACTCAGAGTAACTCACAGGTCTGGAACGTCTCCTTCCATAGATCTACAAGGGAACCACATTAACCAAATGTGATTAAAAACTAGAGATTTGAGGGGACTGTACACATCACTGTCAATATCTGGTCTTCTGAACCAGNTATTACCTTGATCCCCAAACCAGGCAAAGACCCCATCAAAAAGGAGAATTACAGAACGATATCCCTGATGAATATGGATGCCAAAATTCTCAACCAGATCCTAGCTAATAGGATCCGACAGTACATTAAAAGGATTATCCATCATGACCAAGTGGGATTCATACCTGGGATGCAAGCATGGTTCAACACTCGCAAATCAATCAATGTGATACATCATATCAACAAGAAAAGACTCAAGAACCATATGATCCTCTCAATTGATGCAGAAAAAGCATTTGACAAAATACAGCATCCTTTCCTGATTAAAACCCTTCAGAGTGTAGGGATAGAGGGTACATTCCTCCATTTCATAAAAACCATCTATGAAAAGCCTACGGCAAATATGATTCTCAATGGGGAAAAGCTGGNTCTATGAAAAGCCTACGGCAAATATGATTCTCAATGGGGAAAAGCCTTTCCCTAAGATCCGGAACACAACAAGGATGCCCACTTTCACCATTATTGTTCAACATAGTACTAGAAGTCCTAGCAGCAGCAATCAGACAACAAAAAAGAATAAAGGTATTCAAATAGGCAAAGAGGTCAAACTCTCTGTCTTCACAGATGACATGATACTTTATATGGAAAACCCAAAAGAATCCACCCCCAAATTACTAGAACTCATAGAGCAATTCAGTAATGTGGCAGGACACAAAATCAATGCTCAGAAATTGNAAAATCAGTGCACAGAAATCAGTTGCATTTCTATACACTAACAATGAGACAGAAGAAAGAGAAATTAAGGAGTCAATCCCATTTACAATTGCCCCAAAAGCTATAAGATACTTAGGAATAAACCTAACCAAATAGGCAAAGGATCTGTACTCAGAAAACTACAGAACACTCATGAAAGAAATTGAGAAAGACAAAGAGATGGAAAAACATTCCATGCTCATGGATCTGAAGAATAAACATAGTTAAAATGTCTATGCTACCCAGAGCAATCTACATGTTCAACGCCATCCTGATCAAAATACCAATGACATTTTTCAAAGAGCTGTAACAAGCAAGCCTAAAATTTGTGTGGAACCAGAAAAGACCCCGAACTGCCAAGGAATTGTTGAAAAGGAAAAACAAAGCTGGGGTCATCATGTTGCCGGATTTCAAGCTATACTACAAAGCTGTGATCACAAAGACATCGTGGTACTGGCACAGAAACAGACACATAGACCAATGGAACAGAATAGAGAACCCAGAAATGGACCCTCAGCT
>NW_023191498.1:0-3092 GCF_002007445.2 Ailuropoda melanoleuca | reverse complement strand
AATTACAAACTGGATGTGCAGAGAAGAGAAAGAATATATCCAAATTTGCACGTTTAATGAGCAGCCTCCCAAATCCATGGCTTCCTCTCCAGAGTCCTTATGTCCCCTGCTGCCCCATTTGAATCTCTATGTAGCATCTCATGTTATGCATTAACTCCTATTTTATAAGAGGCTATCTAAGTTACCACCTGAAGATCTTGATCCCTTATACGTGAATAAGATTAATATATTCACCTCCATGTCCTGCCTAAGTTCCTAAAGCCAGGGAAAAATAAAAGATGATAGAGTGACTCTTATTTCATTGTCTAAATCCTACGCAAATGAGTTTCCTAGATAGTAGACTGTTAAATTGTTATTCCCCAGCTTTCCACGATACCCTTACCTCTGATAATCAGAAACCAAAAGAAAGTAATAAATAGGGGCATCTGGGTGGCTCAGTTGGTTAAGTGTTCAACTCCCAGTTTCAGCTCAGGTCCTGATCTGAAGCTTGTGAGTTTGAGCCCTGCGTCAGGCTCCACACTCAGCAGGGAGTTTCTTGGATTCTCTCCCTCTCTCTCTCTGCCCCTCCCCACCCCCTGCACATGCGCTCTCTCTCCCTCTCTCTAAAATAAATAAATCTTAAAAAAAAAAAGAAAAAGAAAATAATAATGACCTTCATTTATATTGAGTCAATAAGGGAAATGATGTTACTGCTTAAGATGGATTTCTTTTAAATAGGAGGGGAAAACTGGACTATCAAAAGAAAAACCAATGAAGGAGGCCATGAGCATCTTCTCTCTTAAACAGAGAGCACCTTCCTCACTTCCGTATCAGTTTGGTTTATACAGGAAGAGTGAGGACACAGTATCATGTAAAAGAAATTCCCTCTTTGTCACATTTCAAGATCAGCTGCCTTGTCACTCTGAGAGGCACTACAGATCTTGATAATATTCCAATACCAGAATGCCTCATGTTTCTCTAAGACGCGGATTCCTGGAGTGCTATCAGTTGTAACAGCTACTTAGCTTCTCAGGAACTGTTCTGTGTCAGGTCATTACTGAGCCTGTCCTAGGCCCTTCCACCGCACCTCTCAGCACCACAGATCATGAAAACACAACTCTCCATCACACTTGACCTCCCTGGAGAAAGGTCTTCGGTCTGTTTCCCTAACTGCAATTGAAATATTTGGAGAGAACAATGCTCACCGTTTTAGTCCTATCTTCCTTTTTTTTTTTTGGCTTAATACATATTTTCTGAGATACCTGTGTTTGGGTCTTGATAGGCACAGGAAGACAATAGTGAACATAGAAACATCTCCACCTTCAGGGAGCTTGTGATTAGCACAGATAACTGCACAAGTAATAAATTATAATTGCATGAAAGAAAAGACAGAATCATGGGAACTCTTTAACACACTTGGAGGAGGTGATGACCATCCCAGACCTGAAAGATTCAGAGGAATCTGACTCTCCCAGGCAAAATCAAGGTTATGTGTGGAGACTCTGAGGCCATCACACATGAGAGACAGAAAGCAGGCCTGTAAGGCAGAGTCAACAGCTTGAAAACATGGGGATGTTGGCACAGGTAAGTCGTGCAGAGAATTATCAGCCGTGGTATAAACTTTGAACTATGTCTACAATGCAGTGCAGCAACACTACAGCTTAGTCAGCAGGAACGTGTTATAAACAGAAAATGCATTAGAATTCACAGAACAGTGAATGCAGACCAGCAGTATGGACACCAGACAGAAGTCTAAGTGATATATAATAGTTTCTTGGACCAGGATAGTGAGAGAAGACACAGCAGTTGAAAAGCAGAAGGGGACCCTTCTTTACTGTACAATGGTTACATTCTACTCACGTTTATTTCTAAGAGCCATGGGAAGGCACACAAGGGTGTGTGGCAAGGGAATACCATGCTCAAAACCCTGCTTTAGAAATAATCATTCGGCTCAGGTCATGATCTCAGGATCCTGGGATCGAGCTCCATATCCCAGGATCCTGGGATCGAGCTCCATGTCTCTGGGGCTCCCTGCCCAGCGGGGAGCCTGCGTCTCCCTCTGCCCCTCCCCCTGCTCCTGCACAAGCACGTGTGTGCACTCTCTCTCAAATAATTAAATAAAATCTTAAAAAAAAAATCACTCTTGCTACTGTAGAACCACAGAGGAGGAGATCAACAACAAATAGGATCTGTGACTTCCTTCTTTTTTTTTTTTTTTAAAGATTTTATTTATTTATTTGACGGACAGCCAGCGAGAGAGGGAACACAAGCAGGGGAAGTGGGAGAGGAAGAAGCAGGCCGCCAGCAGAGGAGCCTGATGTGGGGCCCGATCCCAGGACCCCGGGATCACGCCCCGAGCCGAAGGCAGATGCTTAGCCGCTGTGTCACCCAGGCGCCCCTGTGACTTCCTTCTAAACAATAAAATATAGCAAAGGTGAATGGGGGGGAAGCGATCATGTTATATGACATTATAATTACTGTTATGCCACAGACTCTCTTGCTGGCTATGAAGAAGCAGCTTGCTTCTTAATACTCTAAGCTGTCATATGGAAAGGCCATGCAGCGAAGAGTAGAGGGGGGTCACCAGATAAGAAAGAACCTGAGACCCTCAAGGATCTCAACACTGCCAATAACCATGAGGCCTTGGAATTGGGATTCTTGCCCAGTCGAGCCTCAGATGAGATCTCAGTCCTGGCTGAAATGTTGGTTGTAACTTTGTAAGATTCTAAAAGCAGAGGACCTTTGGATCTCCCACGTGGATCCTGACCCACAGGATATATGAGATTAAAAAAAAAAATAGTGTTGATAAAAGCCATGAAGTTTGTGGTAACAAACTTACACTGCAACAAACAACAGATTCATTTAGTTTTGAACGTGCTGGTTGTTAAAAATGCCACTCAATCCCACATATCCATGTCACGTGGGCAGTCTGACTTATAGGGCTGGAACTCAACAGAAAGGTCAGAAATTGGATGTCAAAAATTCTTTTATAGGGTACGGGACATCGCAGAAACAAAGGGTTAGGATACGGTAATAGAGAACGGTAACAGAATAATTGATGATTTGAACAGATGAACTAGCTTAATTCTGAAAATATAGCCTAAACAAAAAAT
>NW_023191497.1:0-903 GCF_002007445.2 Ailuropoda melanoleuca | reverse complement strand
GTAAATCATAAACTGAGTTATCCAACTGCAGCATTCTTATTTTCTGGACCAAAACATGATTGGACTTTAGAGTTCTTATAATACCATATATATTCTATTTTAGTTCTTTTCGTTAAGTCGTGTCATTTACTGTTTTTTTAAGAAACTGAAAGCTTTTCCTTATTTTTAGGCTAGTTAAGAACTTATTCCAACTTGCCAGAGAGAATAAACCTTCCATCATCTTCATTGATGAAATTGATTCTCTGTGTGGCTCAAGAAGTGAAAATGAAAGCGAAGCCGCCCGTCGAATTAAGACGGAGTTCCTAGTTCAAATGCAAGGTAGGGATACTGACTTCTAAACTAGTTTCTATTTGTTGTATACAACTGCTATTATCATAATAATGGAAAAAATTCAAGCCCAATTTCTCCATTTTAGCAGGCTAAGTGTTTTCATTGTGCCATGTTTCGTTCTGATTGTCCTGCACTTGCACACATAATCTGCACCCCGTTGTCATCATCTGTAGGACTCTGGCATAAACAGTAAGGAGATCTACGTATTCACTTATAACCGACCAGGAACTGTGTCAGCAAAAGGAATGTGTAGACTTCAAAAGAAATCTTTTGAGAAGAATGTATGAATAGTATTTGTCCACAGTCTAGCAGATTTGATTCTTGGGAATATATGCATCGTGTTTGAATAATGTGATNATATATGCATCGTGTTTGAATAATGTGATATTTGATTAAATGCAGTTTTTTCAGAGAGAGACTCTCAAGATGAGGCACTTTAACATTAAAACACCACACTTTTAACAGAATACATAGACGAGGTTGAAAAGAACACTGAAATGACGAATTACTTAAAATATTACGTATTTTGATGCAGGCGTTGGTATAGACAATGACGGAATTTTGGTTCTGGGA
>NW_023191496.1:0-2582 GCF_002007445.2 Ailuropoda melanoleuca | reverse complement strand
TTATATAAAACAGAAACCTTCCTGAAGCTCTTGGAAGACAAATCAATGATGGTCTCAAAACCTGACTTTGAAAATATCTGAAAGGGTAGATCAAAGATCCTTACCTTTTTAAAATGAGTAGCTGACTGCACTTTTCTAACAGGCTGCATAAGTGCATCGCGCACAATGATACTTATGTCTGCCCCCGAATAACCGTCCGTTTTCTTCCCGAGTTCTCGGAAGTCTGTTTCTGTGAGACTGTTCTGAGTGGTGCCCAAGTGCAGTTTAAACATTGCTGCTCGAGCATGGGCCTCAGGCAAAGGAATATAAATTCGTTTCTCAAATCTTAAAATGAAAGAAATTTACATCAATAATATTACTACATATATTTAATTTCAATTAACTCAGATTTCTTAAGAAGAAACAAGATGCTCAGATATTCTCATTTATACAAAGCTAAGCTGATTAAGTTAAATGGGCCCATACATGTCAGAGTTAAACATATATATTTAGATTAAATAATGGCAAAATATCCAGAACACATCACCCACTAACAAGTGAAAAACCAAAATAGCCAGAGAACCAGTCTGGAGTGATTTAACATTTCTCACATGATTTTTGGGTTATTTTGGCCATAGTGTTTATAATGTCTAGAATTCACAACATGATATGTCTCACAAGATTAGCTTCTCATAGAATAATACTCTGAACTGCTGATCCAGGGATTAATATGGTTAATCATATGAAATAAGAGAGGACAAAATAATTCTCTAAATTCAAAACAGTAAAGCTACTCAACATCTTACCTAATAAACATATGTCTACATAAAACTTCCACTTTATTATAATGGGTACATTCAGAATAAATAATTCTAGTAGTTCATAAATAAACACTGTTTTATTAACAGTAACTTTGCTTGCCTTCTCAGAATTTCAGCATTTGGATAAGGAGGAAGCAACGAGGGACAATTTAGTGGCTGTGAAGACTTTTCATCCCTCAGGTCACTCTGTGGCCATGAGAATTTTAAATTTCCAGTACTTCTAGAGCTGGGTTTAGAATTACGCCATTTTTCAAAAATACCCAGCAGATTTCCTTTCTTAATACTGGATGGTAACCTAGCATCCCGACAAACCATCAAACGAATGGGATAAAAGTGGCAAGAACTGGTGCTAATTTTTACCATGCAAAATTCAATGAACAAGATAAGGAATGGTGTGCATGAAAAGTAACGAGTTTGTATACCTTTCCTGTAGCTCAAGTTCAATATGTAATAGATTTTTTAATAAAAATATAACTTGGTTATCTATCATATTTTAACTTATATGACTGCCACTTTGCTAAAATTTTATGTGGAAGTTTTCCATTGAAATATCAAGCTATATTTGTACATTTCTGAAGCACTAGTGCCTTCCACTAAGCTTAATTAGAATTAAACGTAAGCATTAGGTAATGTATTTTCCAATGTGAAAGATTCTGTAAATGAAAATCTCGTATCTTCAATATAGCAAGCAAGTAAGCAAACAAATGCCTGCCTCTCTTCCCTCGACGCAAGGGGCAACAGGGTTAGGGTACATCAAAAAAATTCTGAAAAGTTGTCAGAATGCCTCTTCACTGGACAAAAAGGGAACTGTTACTGACTTGTTACATCTGCAGTGAGAAATAAGATCTTCACTGTGTATTCATACCTTCTTCTAATGGCAGAATCCAGAACCCAGGGTATATTTGTGGCTCCCAGAACCAAAATTCCGTCATTGTCTATACCAACGCCTGCATCAAAATACGTAATATTTTAAGTAATTCATCATTTCAGTGTTCTTTTCAACCTCGTCTATGTATTCTGTTAAGAGTGTGGTGTTTTAATGTTAAAGTGCCTCATCTTGAGAGTCTCTCTCTGAAAAAACTGCATTTAATCAAATATCACATTATTCAAACACGATGCATATATTCCCAAGAATCAAATCTGCTAGACTGTGGACAAATACTATTCATACATTCTTCTCAAAAGATTTCTTTTGAAGTCTACACATTCCTTTTGCTGACACAGTTCCTGGTCGGTTATAAGTGAATACGTAGATCTCCTTACTGTTTATGCCAGAGTCCTACAGATGATGACAACGGGGTGCAGATTATGTGTGCAAGTGCAGGACAATCAGAACGAAACATGGCACAATGAAAACACTTAGCCTGCTAAAATGGAGAAATTGGGCTTGAATTTTTTCCATTATTATGATAATAGCAGTTGTATACAACAAATAGAAACTAGTTTAGAAGTCAGTATCCCTACCTTGCATTTGAACTAGGAACTCCGTCTTAATTCGACGGGCGGCTTCGCTTTCATTTTCACTTCTTGAGCCACACAGAGAATCAATTTCATCAATGAAGATGATGGAAGGTTTATTCTCTCTGGCAAGTTGGAATAAGTTCTTAACTAGCCTAAAAATAAGGAAAAGCTTTCAGTTTCTTAAAAAAACAGTAAATGACACGACTTAACGAAAAGAACTAAAATAGAATATATATGGTATTATAAGAACTCTAAAGTCCAATCATGTTTTGGTCCAGAAAATAAGAATGCTGCAGTTGGATAACTCAGTTTATGATTTAC
>NW_023191495.1:0-2309 GCF_002007445.2 Ailuropoda melanoleuca | reverse complement strand
TAGTGTATGTGTTTACATTATTTAAATAAAAGGTAATATCTGTGCAGATTGATCTGAAACCTATCACTTCCCATCTATTGTGTTTAGATGTCCATGTTGACACACGGTTTGTTTAAACAGCTGGTAGCATTCTGTTGTAGGTATATTTCACTTATGCCTCTGTTGTTAAAATTTAGTTTGTAGCCACTGTTTTACTATTACAACCATTGCTGCAGGAAATCCCCATGCAAGTTACTGTGTGCCCTCCCTCAAGGGTTTCTTAGGCTGTGTATGCAGAGCTGCAATGGCTGGTGGAAGGATATGAATACGTCAAGATGCCAGGGTGATTGCCAAGGTGGTTTTGCTGACATCACCACCCCCCACCCCCAGCACGTTCCCATTTCCACATTTCTCATCAGTTCTTGGTATTGTCAGGCTGCTTACATGGTTGCCGATCTACTGGGCCAGAACCCACCTTTCCCTCTGTTTCACGACCCTTCTTCCCACGATCACCTGTGAACCTAAGCCACATGCTGTTTTGTAACTGCTTTGGGCGCCTAGTGTATCTTGAACGCCTTTTCAACGTATACTCTCACGCATAATTTTAAAGCAGAGTATTTTGTATGCCGATGCCACTGTTTATGTAGCAAATGGCCCGCCGTCGGGCGTTTACATGCACGTTCCCCAGAGTTAGAAACGGCGCCCAGGAGCTTTTGCCCCAGAGTAGTGGAGCGGCTGGTCTTCAGAGTCAGACAAAGCCCGGCGTTGCCTCGAGGACCCACCCCTTGCCAGTCACGCAGCCCTGAGCCGGCCCCTCAGACGGCACCAGACCACCATTGCCCCGCTAGGGTCTCAGGGTGCAGCAGGGCCCCTGAGGCCAGCTACGGTCTGAATCACCAGTCTACCATTTACTAGCTGTGCGGCCCACGGAAAGTTTTCCCACTCCTCTGGGTCTCAGCTTCCTGTGCGTAAAACTGGACATGATAAGAACAGGACCCAGCTCAGAGGGTCGTTGGAAGGAGATGCCACCTAATGGAGGACAGTTTGAGGCTAGCTTGGCATAGCAGAATCTCTAGCATTCTGTAAGTGCCCACTATTCAATCTGATTGGAATAAACCAGAATTGGCACCGTCCCGTCTGATTTGCGCAGATGGAGAAAGTCAAGCTTGGAGGAATTAGCGGTTGGCCCGAGGTTGCACAGCAAGCTGCTGTCAGAGCAATTTGTAGAAACACAAGGAGAGGGCGGCCCCCAGGGGTGCTTTCTCTGGTGCCTCAAGCCGAGTAATGAGAGGAAAGCCGGAACCCCAAGAATCCGTAGTCTCATTCCTTCCACGCGTTCCTTCCATGGAGTCCCACGATGGTGCCCCCAGGGGACGGCCCAGCAGGCGCCCTGGGGCTGCAGATTTGCTCCAGGGCCCCACAGGTAGGTGCTAACCTGCGGTTCCGAGCACCTTGTCGCCAAGCCCCGGCCACCGGCGCAGGGGAGGTACGAAGCTCTGTGTTCTGCTCACTGCCCGCAAACCCAAGCCTGATCAGTGACCTGGCCGCCAATAAATCAAAAGCTCTAACTGTCCGTCAGAGAACCCCCGGGCGCTGGAGGGTGCTCACGGCTAAGATAAGCAAGTTGCCCAGCTGCGTGTAACCCTTCGTGACCCCAAACATCTTGTCGCAGCTCCTGTGATTTGTTATCTCACCCAGAGCAGACTGGGGCACACCCCACCTCGTGGCTGCTCGGCCTGGGCCCGACCAGACCACAGGGGCGACAGGCAGGGGACCAGAGGGGACACTGCCACAGCCTGGACACCGAGAACAGCAGCTGGAAATCTGGACTCTCCCGCCCCTTTCCCTTCCCTGTTCCCTCCCGGACTAAGTCCTGGGCTTGTGTCATAGGCACGCAAGACAGGGACATTTCCAGAAGGCAATAAATACCATTTTCCTTTCAGGGTAAATCACTTCGGTACCAAGAAGATTATCCAAACGTAGGAATATGACCAATGAGATTTCTTGGAGACTCTTCTCAATCCTGTGTCCCCACGCTAGGATATCTAGGAAAGTGTTCTGAAACTTTCTAAACCACTAGACACCTCAATCCCTGTCAGGGCTCTTCTCCATGGTCACAATAATGACAAGTGCTGGGACTCTTATTTTGATTAAGTTGAAAAAGTCTCTCCCGGGGCGCCTGGGGGGGGCTCAGTTGGTTAAGCGTCTGCCTTCGGCCCAGGGCATGAACCCAGGGTTTTGGGATGGAGCCCTGCATCTGGCTCCTCCGCTGGAAGCCTGCTTCTTCCTCTCCCACTCCCCCTGCTTGTGTTCCCTCTCTCACTGGCTGC
>NW_023191494.1:0-1230 GCF_002007445.2 Ailuropoda melanoleuca | reverse complement strand
ACTGCTTTTAATGAGCTCATCAGTAGACAATACAGCATAATACAACATAAAAATCATCAACATGAACAAAATAAGTGGAAATCACCAATTTGAAACACAAGGGGATAAAAAGGTTAATCAAAATCATCACATTTTAATTTTTATATAATTGAAATCCCAGAAGGGTAATAAAGATTTTAAAAAGGCAAGAAATATTGAAGGATGGCTAAGAATTTTCCTAACTAACGATAGACACTATAGTTTTAAGGAACTCTAAGAACACCAAGCAGGATGGGTACAAAACAACCAAACAAAAGAAATCTCATGCCTAAACATATCCTATTTAAACTCCAGCAAACCAAAATACTAAAGGCAGGCAGATTTTTTTAAGAGGTAATTTCATAGAGAGGAACAAACTTAAATAATTACAACTAACTTCTTTCCAGAAACTATGCAAACTGCAATACAGTGAAAGGATCCTTTAAAATGCTGAAAGAAAAATGTCATCAACCAAGTATTCCCTATTGCTGGCAACAGGATTTTAAAAATGAAGAAGTGATAAAGGCTTTTTTCTCCCCTGGGTAAAAATTGAGAGATTCCATTGCTTGTTGACCTAAACCAAATATTAAAGGAAGTTCTTCAGGCAACAGTAATATGACGTTAGATAGAAACTTAACACTACACAAAAAAATGAGTACTGAAAAAAAATAAAAAAGGAAATAAAGTTTATTTTTATTTTTAATATACTTAGGAGATATTTGCGATGTTGTGCCCTGCAAAAGACTGCACAAAGAAATCTACGAAGGCTAAAGGAAGGCTAATCTTTCTGTCAGGCAAATAGTCCTCACTCTTACGTCTGCCCCCTTGATAACAGAAGAGACCAAGGTTTTGGAAAGTTTCAAATACAACATTAGAAACTGAGTGATTAGCTCTATGAATCAGAAAGGGATATCAGGAGAAATTTATTTTCAAATTACATAATTAAAATTGCTGGCACTTTCAAGATGGCCACTTAAAGATGCTAGAGGAATCTGAAAGGAAGCTTAAAAGAATATTCTATGATTATTTCATATTAGAACAAATTGGCCACTCACTCCACCCAACCGACATTGTACACGAACCTTAACTAAAATTGCTAAGTTTTTGGTACTCATCTCCTGCTAATTTTGGTAATATTATGAAGTTGCAACTTGGACAAGTCCCTAACCTCATATTTCCTTTTAATATCTCCTCAGGGTTACATGTAACTAC
>NW_023191493.1:0-863 GCF_002007445.2 Ailuropoda melanoleuca | reverse complement strand
CACGTATTGCATGGTGCACTGGGTGTTATACGCAACTAATGAAGCATCGAACTTTGCATCAGAATCTGGGGGTGTACTCTATGGTGACTAACATAATATAATAAAAAAATCATAAAAAAAATTTGACAGAATTTCCAGGAAGGAAAAAAAAGCTTCAAATTTTCAATTATAGAACATTAGTTTTTTATTATTTTGTTGACTCTTGGGATGTTTAAAAATAAGGCCAAGGGGGGCACCTGGGTGGCTCAGCCGGTTAAACATCTGAGTTTGGTCAGGTTATGGTCCCAGGGTCCTNCAGGTTATGGTCCCAGGTTCCTGGGATTGAGTCCCCACATGGGGCTCCCTTCTCAGTGGGGGGTCTGCTTCTCTCTCCCCCTGCCCCCCCATGCTCTCTCTCTCACTATCTCTCTTTCTCTCTCAAATAAATAAATAAAATCTTAAAAAAAAAAAGACCACGGGATTACACTGAAAATACTGGTAAATTAGTTATGGCTGATTGTATTTTTTAAAACTAACTTTAGTAAACAGAATGGGATTAGCATCCTAAATGAAAACATTGCTCTGTCATGTTGAAAAACAGCAGTATTGCGGTGAGAACAACCTGATGATCTGAGAAATATAAGTGACATGATAGTAATTATGTGGCCGNATTAGCAGTTGTAGTCAGGGTCCTGGTGGGAAACAGAGAGCCCACCTGAAAGGCTAACTCAGGAGTTTAATGAAAGGACTATTTATAGATGTGTGCACAGGGTTAAGGGAACCTACAAGAGATGGGCAGATGGTGACATACCACAGGACTAATGGGAAATTAGTGCCACACAGAGACCTTAAGAGACACAGGTGTACTGACTATATTTTCTTAT
>NW_023191492.1:0-525 GCF_002007445.2 Ailuropoda melanoleuca | reverse complement strand
CTTTCAATCTATTACAAGCAATGACAATGTCTTAGTTTGAGTTTCCCCCAAAAAGGACCTCAAGGTAAATACTGGGTGCAAGCAGTTTATTTGGGAGATTATCCCAGGCAGTATAGTGAAAAAGTGGNAAAAGTGTGGAAATGAGATAGAGAAGGGATGAAATCTAATCTAAGAAGTGGGTAACTGAGGCTCAATCCACATCTCTCAGGTGTCTCCACTGACGGGCGAGGGAGCTGAGGTATTTATCCACCAGTGCCCATCCTTTATTCACTGAGGGTCACTTCATGGTGTTAAATCTCCAGGAAAAGCCTCTGTGTGCATTGGAACAGTCTGCAGACAAATGTTAGATACATACGTGTTATCGTCTCGGTACAGGTGGTAAAATACCGCACACACTGTTCGTTATCCTTCTTTAACCTAACAATAAATCTTAGTCATCTACCTATATCGGTATGTAAAGAGTTACGTGATATTCTTGCGTAGACACGTTGTCATTGTCTAATCAGTCCCCTCACCTTGGTCATT
>NW_023191491.1:0-1203 GCF_002007445.2 Ailuropoda melanoleuca | reverse complement strand
GTAATGCTAAATTTTAACCATGACTTTGCATATTGCCTTAATGCCTAGTAATTAACGTTAATTTCACTCTCAGAAAAAAACAAAGGTCTTCTAAAAATCCAACTCTTATCAATACTCTAGAGCTCCATTAGTGTCTAACATAACATAATCTTCAACATTAGGGACAAATGTTTGATCCTTTAATACATTTCTTACCCATCTCCATGTATCTCTACAGTGATAGGTACCAGGNTACCCATCTCCATGTATCTCTACAGTGATAGGTACCAGGAATTACCCATTTGGTGTAAATGTAGATTACAGAGAATGGATTCATAAGCTGAATTCCCACTATAAACTATTAATAATATTCTGTCATCATGTGAAGAAAGTACTGACCCAAATGTGAAGAAAACAATTGTACAAACATCCTAGAATATACTTAAAAGTGGTGAAATTTGAACCAAATTATCTGTGTTCTTCCCCTGTGTCTTCCTTATGACTTATGATCCTGGATTAACAAGAGTCAATTAAACCGTAGTCAGTGACTCTGAAAAGACTTGGTTTTCCCATTTTTTAAAATAACCCTACAGGATATAACATGACCTTGGTCTTAATAAGAATTTATCATCAAGTTGCACAACAATGTGAATGTACTTAATGCCACAGAACTGTATACTTAAAAAATGGTTAAGATGATAAATTTTATTATTTACATTTTACCACAAATTTTAAAAAGGATTTATCATTAAACACTGATTAATAGTGCTGTCATTTTTCATTACANTCATTACATTATAAAATATTTCATATCGGTTTATTCTGCACCCACACACACAATTTTGTTCCTATTGTATTAGCTTCTTTCACTTATAACCCTGAACCATATCTTGATCCATCAGCATTATTTATTCATTGATTCAGAACATAAATATTTTACTGCCATAAATATGAGCAGTAATCTACTGAGATTAACATTTCAGTTATGGGGCCACAGCTAATATATACAATCATGTTTTCAGTACTGTGCCAGTGGCTTCATAAAATCAGCTCAACTAACATCTACTGAATTCCTATAGAACACAAAGGACTCTCCCAGACACTTTTATTGTTAGCTCAATATATTGTTGACTAACTTGCAAGCTTTACACTCATAATATAGGTATATTCATATGTAAGACTGTTATTAACCTCATATTGTGATCCCAAAGTCACTATGGTAAT
>NW_023191490.1:0-976 GCF_002007445.2 Ailuropoda melanoleuca | reverse complement strand
AGCTGGTTCTTTGAAAATATAAACAAAATTGATAAACCTTTAACCAGACTCTTGAAGGAAAAAAGGAGCCCAAAATCAGAAATTTAAGAAGTTACAAAGAATTATTAGAGATTTCTACAAAAAAAAATNAAAGAATTATTAGAGATTTCTACAAAAAAAAATAAGCCAACAAATTGAACAACCTAGAAGAAATGGATACATTTCTAGAAACCTACAATCTAAGACTGAATCAGGAAGAAATATAAAATCTGAAGAGAGTGGTTACTAGCAATAAAATAAGTCAGTAATCAAAAATCTCCCAACAAAAAGTCCAAAACCATATGGTTTCACAGGTGAATTTTACCAAATATTTAAGGAAAAGTTAGTACTTATCCTTCTCAAATTATTCAGAAAAAAGAGAAGGGAGGAAGAAAAGGGAAGAATACTTCCAAATTTATTCTATGAGGTCAGAATTACTCCGATGCTAAAGCCGGACAAACAAAACAAACAAAGGAAAACTTACAGGACAAAATTACTGAAAAACACAAATGTAAAAATCCTCAACAGAATATTATCAAACCACATTCAACAATGCACTAAAGATCACACGTAGGGGCGCCTGGGTGGCATAGCGGTTGAGCGTCTGCCTTCAGCTCAGGGCGTGATCCCGGCATTATGGGATCGAGCCCCACATCAGGCTCTTCTGCTATGAGCCTGCTTCTTCCTCTCCCACTCCCCCTGCTTATGTTCCCTCTCTCNCTCTCCCACTCCCCCTGCTTATGTTCCCTCTCTCGCTGGCTATCTCTATCTCTGTTGAATAAATAAATAAATAAAATCTTTAAAAAAAAAAAAGATCACACGTCACCATCCAGTGAGATTTATTCCAAAGATGCAAAGCTGGTCCAATATCCATTAAAAATCAACACAGACTTCTAGTACTATGTTGAATAATAGTGGCGAGAGTGGGCATCCTTGTCGTGTTCCTGATCTTAAGGGA
>NW_023191489.1:0-803 GCF_002007445.2 Ailuropoda melanoleuca | reverse complement strand
TCTGGTCTTCTCTATCTGGAAACCTAGGAAGTATTAGGATTTTCTTGTTGTGTGGCCAACTGGAATGAATTTGGCTGCCCTTTTTACCTCCACCCTTCATGATCATGAAGATAATTATCTCAGTGGAGGACCTTTGAGTAGGAGACTTAAAGATCCCTAGAATAGAGACACTATACCATTTTTCTGATATTAAAGACTGAAAGAACTCTCCTTTTTTAATTGATGTAGGCTCTGGTCTGTTCAGAGTGTGCCATAAGGTCAGAAATAGTATTTAAAAACACTCAGCCTCTTCTACAGAGTGAGACAATGCTTCTAAAGATTGCAAAAATATTCCCTTATCTCTGATTACTTACTTCCCAACCATCGTAGTGTTTCTATGTTAGGATTATAATTTCCATGAGGCAAAAGTTGCAGAGAAAGAACATAATGTATCCGGGGCAATGTCATGTTGTGACAGTGAGCTATTCTTTTGTATTGTGTAGTTGAAGGGAATGGTGCCAGACATCTCTATGATGTCTAAAATTCTGACTGTAAATGATCCCTATGCTTCAGAGATTTGGGCAGATTAAGGGGAGGAGTCCAGGGAGTGTAAACTCCTCTGTTACCTTTGTTGGCCATGGAGCAGGTAACCTTCTGTAGGGGTCCTTTTGATGTCTCTGTACTATGGGAAAGGTGCTTTAATCTCAAGTTCCTCCATTTGGTAGTGATGAAAAGGATAAGAGTAATTTTTACCTCATACCATCTGTGGGCCCTGATCTTGGCCTCCCAGGGAAGCTCTCCTTTAACATTTTACCCAGCTCAAA
>NW_023191488.1:0-1004 GCF_002007445.2 Ailuropoda melanoleuca | reverse complement strand
TTGGTATCCCTTCTCAAATTTGGGTTTGTAGTCCTAGGGAAACGTCCACACCCTTATCTCTAGGAAACAACAGTGTCAAGACAATGTCTGCAAGTAACATCATCAATTATGAAGAGGGAAGCATGAATCAAAGTGGTTGTGGAAGCATTAGGAAATGTTTATGTACATATATGTAAGAAACAACAGTGTATAGGAACCACCCTCAACTAATATCACCCTCATGATTCTACATCCCTTCCGAAAATAGGGGGTGTATGAATCACCAAAGCACCTCATACAAATATCTAAGAAACAACGGTGAACAGAAAAGAACCCCTTACAACGGACATCACCATTCATGCATATGGGAACATGAACCAAGGTGGAGGCGGAATCTGAATGAAAGAAGCACATACCTATCCCTAGTCAACTCCAATTTACACAATAGCATTAACAATTAACATCATAGTTCAAGAACATGGAAGAATTAATCAAAAAGTTCTGGAATTCGAGGACTGTGTTCCATCCTTATTGGTAATAAACCACCATGTACANAAACCACCATGTACAGGAAAACACCTTCAACTAACATCACCCTCCTCAATAATGATCCCTATTCAACACTGGGTGTGCAGGCCTAGGGAAAGGTGCACATACTTATAGCTAAGAAACAACGGTGTCAGGGTAATGCCCTTCAAGTCACATCAGCCTTCCTGAAGATGGAAGCATGGATCAAGGTGGTTATGGTACCATTAGGTAAAGCCTACAAACATGTAGCTGTGAAACAAAAGTGTACAGGGACCATCTTACAATGCATAATAGCTTTGGTTAATGTGGAATCCTTATTGTAAATGGTTGTGGCAACTTAACAAAAATGCCATTAACTTATCTTTAAGAAACAACAGTGTACGGAACCCACTTAGTCCAAACATCATCATTCATGAATATGGAAGTGTTCACCAAATTGTTCTTGGAAACCTGACATAAATGACAAACACTTATGTCTGAGACAAAACACTACACAT
>NW_023191487.1:0-1096 GCF_002007445.2 Ailuropoda melanoleuca | reverse complement strand
CATAGCTAGTGATCGTGGTCTCTGATGGTGGATTTATTCTCTTGTCTACAGTACTGCTGCTAATGCCTGGGAATCTGGTTCTACTGTTGGAAGTTCTTCTGAAATACATATATGAGAACTCAGCTGGCAGCAGGGAGAGTCAAATTAAAACTTCAGTTTTATTAATAAGTACATATTCCCTCACCTTAAGTTTTCAATGGGGTAGAATTAATTAAAATACATAATCTTTTTAAATAATACTCTAAACAGGTTTTTTTTTTAAAGTAATACAGAATATTTTAAATTTGTATACAAGTTTTAAATCAATTTTCTAACACTTAATTACATATTAATAGAAAACGTACCCATTTAAATGATGCTTGTTTAGTCTCCAAAATGAATTGGAATTTGTTGCCTGCAATGAGAACAGAACAATTTCTTTCTTAAATGACCAGCTTCTGGAGAAAATATAACCTTACTAGTTTTATATTTTTGACAAGTTGAGGTTTTGACAAAGTTTCATGTTCATGCTTCTTACAGGACAGCAACAGATAGGATTCAGACCAGAAAAAAATATGAATCTTTAAACAAAAGGAGATGATAAATTGTCTTGCCGTGACAATAGCATCCTGTCAATAAAGAAACATTAAATTCAAGTAGATACCCAATTTCCCAGATCACAATATAGTGTTCTAGAAAAATCACGCTTACACAGCTTTTAAGTAAATATCAAATTTGAGATTGCTCAAGTCAATACTGTCCATGATCTACTAAGTTTTCCAAATCTATAGTACATAAAGAAATATGTGAACCACTTGCAAGGAAAACACAGAACATTAATTTTCACCAATGTAGCTTGGAGTCAAGATTAATTAGAGAGTTTGAAATGTGTTAAACTGCCTCCTTTAAAAAATCAGCTAAATAAATGAACCAACATTTTCCATTTCTTTTACTTTTCAACCAGAGTCAAAGTAGCCAGTTGAAGCATTGAAATTGGAAGGGTTATTAGAAACTTTTATCAACAGCTATATGCCAAAAAACTAAGTAATCTGGAAGAGATGAGGCCTTCCTGGAAACCTATAAACTACCAAGACTGAAACAGGAAGAAATAGATTTC
>NW_023191486.1:0-1701 GCF_002007445.2 Ailuropoda melanoleuca | reverse complement strand
CAGGTCATGATCCCAGGGTCCTGGGTTCGAGCCTCACGCCAGGCTCCCTGCTCTGCATGCAGCCTTCTTCTTCCTCTCCCTCTGCCTGCCACTCCCCCTGCTTGTGCTCTCTCTTCTCTCTCTCTCTCTCTCTGTCAAATAAATAAATAACATCTTAAAAAAAAAAAAACTCATGCCTTCCTTTATTCCATCTTTATTTTAGTCTTGTAAAAAACTAAAACCATGCCGTAATTATGCATGAATACCTGTACCACTTCCAAGAAATGCAAAGTACAGTATAGATATGATCTCACTACCTTTCATCATATCCTCATGGAGCCTGTGCATACAAATGCTGTTCTCCCCACTTTGCNATACAAATGGTGTTCTCCCCACTTTGCAGGTGTGTTACTAAGCTAATAGTCACCAAACCTGTTCATGGCCTAAAATTTTATACAATTTGGGATTAGAAAAGATCTAAAATTTTATTATCTCTATTGTTAACATAACTATATGTTACCACTCTTTTGAGGGAAATAAATTCATGGGAACTGCAAGACAAGGAACAGATCACAAAAACATTCTAATTTTATTCCTGTCTCATGGAATACAAGCAAATTATGAACATAAATGTCAGTAAAACATTCCTAGGTCCTTAGATGAGAGGTGTTAAATAAACACGTTTTTAACTGAGCCTGAAAAAAAATGTGTTTACTTACAAACTGTCTATACAATTTTGACCACTTTCTAGGAAGCAGGCTCCCTTCATCACCACAAGGCTTTTCCAGAGCCTGTCTGCTATTGTTTTTCAGCTTTCTTTNCTTTCTTCACATGTGATCCACTCTCTGAAAAGGTAGTTTGTTTATGCTATGATGCATCATTAATTTTCCTGCTGCAAAGGCTGCCTCTACTCTCATGTGAATCAGAGATCATTGAACTGCCCCTGACCTAGAAGTCCACACTTGCCCTTGCCCCAACATCTCCCTATTAGAACATTTGCCCTTTTGTTTTCTTTGACTTTCTGTCTTGCCTTCTCGCCCTGTGCTCTTTCTTTAGTCCCAAACATCTCAACAGCTTATCTCTCAGCTTCATTCACCTTTAATCATATCAAGAATCCACCCCTCTTCTCACCTGTTAAAAGAAGCAAAGGTCAAATCTCCCCAGACTCTTGTACTTGTCTTACCTTTCCAGTCTCTCCCAACATCCTAAGCAAAAAAAAAAANAAAAAAAAAAAAAAAAAAAAAAAAAGTACAAAGCCTCTTGGGGGCAGAAACAATGAATAAGATCTTATTCGCTTTACATCCCAGAAGCTCAGCACAGTGACTTGCAAGTAGCAACTTATGTTTAATTAGCTCTTGGATTAAATTTGGAACCATTGGTTTGGCCAGATAATAAAGTTCACAGTAAACATCACAACATAGATTATAATCTGGTCTCCATAGTACTACTCTTTCCTTAGTTATAACCATCATCTGCAGGTAATGTGCCATATTCTGGGCTCTATTGTTGAAAGTAAACATTTATGTACTAAGAGGTAAGAGGATGTAATGTTCATCTAGGGAAACAAAATCTCCTACCAGTTGGATGCTCACATTTCTTTCACATTAAAAAAGAATAAAATCCCTACATATCCACAATACAAAAACATACTTTTCACAGTTTCTAAAATTGTGATGAATTTTATAAAAGATGTATGCATTTAATGTGGTAGCACTAATTTTT
>NW_023191485.1:0-2056 GCF_002007445.2 Ailuropoda melanoleuca | reverse complement strand
GTATAACACCCAGTGCACTATGCAATACGTGCCCTCCTTACTACCCATCACCAGCCTATTTTGTTCCCCACCCCCCCTCCCCTCTGAAGCCTTCAGTTTGTTTCCCAGAGTCCACAGTCTCTCATGGTTCATTCCGCCTTCTGTTTACCCCCCCTTCTTCTTCCCTTTCTTCTCCTACTGACCTTCCTACCTCNATGAGAGAAATCATATGATAATTGTCTTTCTCTGCTTGACTTATTTCACTTAGCATTATCTCCTCCAGTGCCGTCCATGTTGCAGCAAATGTTGAGAATTCGTTCTTTCTGATGGCTGAGTAATATTCCATTATATACATGGACCACAACTTCTTAATCCAGTCATCTGTTGAAGGGCATCTCGGCTCCCTCAAAATTTAGCTATTGTGGACAATGCTGCTATGAACATTGGGGTGCATAAAGCCCTTAACTACTACTACGTCTGTATCTTTGGGGTAAACACCCAGTAGTGCAATGGCTGGGTCATAGGGTAGTTCAATTTTTAACTTTTTAAGGGACCTCCACA
This sequence comes from Ailuropoda melanoleuca, assembly GCF_002007445.2. Lineage (NCBI taxonomy): Eukaryota > Metazoa > Chordata > Mammalia > Carnivora > Ursidae > Ailuropoda > Ailuropoda melanoleuca. Next base: position 1,516 of record NW_023191485.1, on the reverse strand, counting down.
CTGTTTTCCAGAGTGGCTGTACCAACTTGCATTCCCACCAACAATGTAGGAGGGATCCCCTTTCTCCACATCCTCTCCAACAATTGTTGTTTCTTGCCTTGTCTATCTNTTTTCTTTTTTTTAAGATTTTATTTATTTATGTGACAGAGAGACAGCCAGTGAGAGAGGGAACACAGCAGGGGAGTGGGAGAGGAAGAAGCAGGCTCCCAGCTGAGGAGCCTGATGTGGGACTTGATCCCAGAACACCGGGATCACGCCCTGAGCCGAAAGCAGACGCTTAACGACTGCACTACTCAGGCGCCCCACAAATGTTGTTTCTTGCCTTGTCAATTTTTGCCATTCTAAGNCTTTGCCATTCTAACTGGCGTAAGGTGGTATCTCAGTGTGGTTTTGATTTGAATTTCCCTGATGGCTAATGATTTTGAACATTTTTTCATGTGTCTGTTAGCCATTTGTATGTCTTCATTGGAAAAGTGTCTGTTCATATCTTCTGCCCATTTTATGATTTGTTTATTTGTTTCTCGTGTATTGAGTTTGAGAAGTTCTTTGTAGATCTTGGATACCAGTCCTTTATCTGTGGTGTCCTTTGCAAATATATTCTCCCATTCCGTGGGCTGTCTCTTAGTTTTTTTGACTGTTTCCTTGGCTGTGCAGAAGCTCTTTATCCTGATAAAGTCCCATAAGTTCATTTTATCTTTTATTTCTCTTGCCTTTGGAGATGTGTCGTGAAAAAGGTTGCTCTGGCCGATGTCATAGAAGTTGTTGCCTATGTTCTCCTCTAGAATTTTGATGGATTCCTGTCTCACATTGAGGTCTTTCATCCATTTGGAGTTTATCTCTGTGTATGGTGTGAGAGAGTGGTCAAGTTTCATTCTTTTGCGTGTAGCTGTCCGATTTTCCCAGCACCACTTATTGAAGAGACTGTCTTTTTTCCACCGGATGTTTTTTCCTGCTTTATCAAAGATTAGTTGCCCAAAGAGCCGAGGGTCCATTTCTGGGTTCTCTATTCTGTTCCATTGGTCGATGTGTCTGTTTTTGTGCCAGTACCATGCTGTCTTTGTGATCACAGCTTTGTAGTACAGCTCAAAATCAGGCAACGTGATGCCCCCAGCTTTGTTTTTCCTTTCCAGCAATTCCTTAGAGATTCGGGGCCTTTTCTGGTTCCACACAAATGTAAGGCCTGTTTGTTCCAGTTCTTTGGAACATGTCATTGGTGTTTTGATCGGGATGGCACTGAAAGTGTAGATTGCTCTGGGTAGCATGGACATTTTAACTATGTTAATTCTTCTGATCTATGAGCGTGGAATATTTTTCCATCTTTTTGTGTCTTCTTCAATGTCTTTCAAGAGTGATCTGTAGTTTCTAGAATATAGATCCTTTACATCTCTGGTTAAGTTAATCCCGGGATAACGTATGATTTTTGGTGCTATTGTAAATGGAATGGGTTCCCTAATTTCTCTTTCTTCAGTCTCATTGTTCATATATAGAAATGTAACTGATTTCTGAGGATTGATTT
>NW_023191484.1:0-707 GCF_002007445.2 Ailuropoda melanoleuca | reverse complement strand
GATCCCAGAACCCCGGGATCACGCCCTGAGCCGAAGGCAGACGCTTAACGACTGCGCCACCCAGGCGCCCCAGCACCGTATTGTTTTGATTACTACAGCTTTGTACTTTGTAATATACCTTGAAGTCTGGAGTTGTGATGTCTCCAGTTTTGCTTTTCTTTTTCAAGATTGCTTTGGCTCTTCAGAGTGTTTTGTGCTTCCATACAAATTTTAGGATTGTTTGCTCTAGCTCTGTGAAAAATGCTGGTGGTATTTTGATAGGGATTGTGACAGATTTGTAGACTGCTTTGCGTAGTATAGATATTTTAACCGTATATGTTCTTCCAATCTATGAGCATGGAATGTTTTTCCATTTCTTTGTGTCATCTTCAATTTCTTTTTTTTTTAAAGATTTTATTTATTTATTTGACAGAGATAGAGACAGCCAACGAGAGAGGGAACACAAGCAGGGGGAGTGGGAGAGGGAGAAGCAGGCTCATAGCAGAGGAGCCTGATGTGGGGCTCGATCCCATAACNGATCCCATAACACCGGGATCACGCCCTGAGCCAAAGGCAGACGCTTAACCACTGTGCCACCCAGGCGCCCCTCATCTTCAATTTCTTACATCAGGGTTTTTAGAGTTTTCAGAGCACAAATCTTTCACCTCTTTGGTTGAGTTTATTCCTAGGTATCTTATTATTTTTGTTATAATTGTAAATGGGATTGT
>NW_023191483.1:0-1368 GCF_002007445.2 Ailuropoda melanoleuca | reverse complement strand
TGATGTACCATGTTGATTGATTTGGTAATATTGAACTACCCTTGCATCCCAGGAATAAATACCACTTGATCATGGTGAATGACTTTTTTAAATGTACTGTTGATTCAGTTAGCTAATATTTTCTTGAGAATTTTTGCGTCTATGTTTATCAGAGATATTGGCCTGTAGTTCTCTTCCCGCCCCCATTTTTATTGTCTTTATCTGGTTTCGGTATCAGGGTAATGCTGGCCTCATAGAATGAATTTGGAAGCTTTCATTCTTCTTTTATCTTTTGGAATAGTTTGAGAATAGGTGCTAACTCTTTAAGTCTTTGCTAGAATTCACCTGTGAAGCTATCTGGTACTGTACTTTTGTTTGTTGAGAGTTTTTTTGATTACTGATTCAATTTCATTGCTGGTAATCAGTCTGTTCAATTTCTCTATTTCTTCCTGATTCTGTTTTGGGAGGTTATATGGTTCTAAGAATTTATCCATTTCTTCTAGGTTGTCTGATTTGTTGTCATATGTTTTTTCATAATAATCTCTCATAATCCTATCTATTTCTGTGGTGGCAGTTGTTATTTCTCCTCTTTCATTTCTGATTTTGTTTGAGACCCTCTCTCCCTCTCTTTTTGATTCTGGTTAGAGGTTTATTGATTTTGTTGATCTCTCAAAGAACCAGCTCCCAGTTTCACTGATCTGTTCTGTTGGGTTTTTTTGTTTTTTATTTTTGGTTTCTATTTTGTTTCTTTCTGCTCTAATCTTTATTATTTCTGTCTTTCTACTGTTTTTAGGTTTGTTTTTCTTTTTCTAGTTCCTTTAGGTGTAAGTTTAAGTTGTTTATTTGAGATTTTTCTTGCTTCTTGAAGTAGCCCTTTATTACTAAAAACTTCCCTTGTAGCATAGTTTTTGCTGCACTCCAGAGACTTTGGACTGTTATGTTTTCATTCTCATTTGTCTCTGTGCATATTTTGATTTCCTTTTTCTGGATTTCTGTTTCCTTCCCCAGAGGAAGTTTTCAGCTATTTATTTCTTCAAAAAATTTTTCTGCCCCTTTCTCTCTTTTCCTTCTGGGAACCCTGTAGTGTGAATATTAATACCCTTGATTGTGTCACTGAGTTGCCAAAGTCTATTTTCATCTTTTATTATTATTTTCCTCTCTCCTATTCATTAGCACAATTAACTTGATCTCCATTACTCTATCCCCTAGGTCACTGAGCCATTCTCCTACTTCCTCTTGTCTTCTATTTATTCCATCTGGTGTGTTTTTATTTTCAGTTAATGAGTTCTTCATCTTTGATTGGTTCTTTTTTTATGTGTCTATCTCTGTTTTGAGGGTCTCAATGAGGTCCTCCAGCCTTTTCTCAAGTTCATTGAATACCTTTATGAT
>NW_023191482.1:0-905 GCF_002007445.2 Ailuropoda melanoleuca | reverse complement strand
TGTAGAAAATGTATCCAAAGATGTAGCTAAGGACATCTCAAAGCAGAGTGTTGAAGGCACTGCCTGGTTTACTCTTAAGGTCTATTGTAAAATGTGAAAAGAAAGCTAGACACAGAGAAAGATTGATTTAAAAAATGAGCCAGAGCTTGATGGTTTTTAAAATTCTCAGTCTCTCCAACTGGCAAATGTTGCGAAAATCAAGAAATGTCTTCTTAGAAAAGATCAATTCCATGGCATTGCTAAACACACACACACACACACACACAACAAAAAACAAAACAACAACACATGGTCTACAGATGTCCCAATTTTGGCCAAGTCCCCAGGAAGATCAATGGCAAGCTTGTCAGGGGAGTATGCACTCACACAAGGGATTTGTTAACAGGAAGCTTCAGGATTTACATCCAATAGCTTTGTAGGCATGGTTTTGTCTAATGGAGCAAATTCCCATGGCATTCACAGGAGGCCCATAAAATGACAGTACAGAGTGAAAAGCAATTGGACTTCCCTATATCCACACAAACCCATTGCAATAAGCAGCATGAGAAAACCACTTAGCTGAAAACACGTGTTAACTTTCATTAAAAAACTAAGGCTCAGAGGAAAGAATCAAGAGCCCAGGTGGAGATAGAAAGAGCCAATTAGAACTATTCCCTGGTCTGGGGACCTAATGAGGAAACCCAACATCCATCTGACAAGATTTCGGAAATGTTATGGACCAGTGATTCAGGTTTGGTTTCCATTTTCCCCTATTCCTGTCCCACCATGGTGCACTGGATATGCAAGGGGAAGTGCAGATACATTGTATCTTTAGTTTCAAAGTCTCCAGAACAAGAGGGCCTGTACACAATAAGCTCTCCTTAAGGAACTACACCTAAAAAGCTTCATTCACATCTGGACTTGAT
>NW_023191481.1:1813-2110 GCF_002007445.2 Ailuropoda melanoleuca | reverse complement strand
CTCTCTTGCACACACTAGTCCTCTCACTCGCTACAATAAATAAATTTAAAAAGTACTCTTCTTTTTTTTAAGTAAAGAGAATGTCTATCACATGAGTGTGGAATAAAGTAAAAATTCACAGGATGGCGGTCTGACTGACTTAGATCCCCCAGGCCCAGGAGTCAATACTACCAACTACACGCAGGTAAGAGTCTTCATTTGTGCAGTGGAAACTGATGTAGGGGCGTTCGGGGAAATGGTCAAGAAAGTACTTATTCCCGAAGACATTTTTCTTTCTTTTTTTTTTTTTTTTAAAAA
>NW_023191481.1:0-1797 GCF_002007445.2 Ailuropoda melanoleuca | reverse complement strand
TTTTTAAAAATAAGGTGGTATATTTTATTATTATATTATTGAAATTTTGAACTTTTATTTGCAGATTTTATGATATAGAATGTAATGTGTCTATTCTAGCTAAAGCTGAAAGTTTTCTCTGCCTTCAAAATTGTATTCATCCCTTGTTTTCTTTTCTTTTTTTTTATTTTATTATATTATGTTAATCACCATACAGTACATCCCCAGATTCCGATGTAAAGTTTGATGCTTCATTAGTTGCGTATAACACCCAGTGCACCATGCAATATGTGCCCTCCTTACTACCCATCACCAGTCTATCCCATTCCCCCACCCCCTCCCCTCTGAAGTCTTCAGTTTGTTTCCCATAGTCCATAGTCTCTCATGTTTCATTCCCCCTTCTGATTACCCCCCTTTTCTTTATCCCTTTCTTCCCCTACCGATCATCCTAGTTCTTATGTTCGATAGATGACAGAAATCATATGATAATTGCTGAAGACATTTTTTCATGAAAGAAATCCGTTCTCATTAAACCTCAGGGACAGGACCCGTTGGCAGAAGAGCTGCAGTGTGACTGGGAGAAGGTACTGACTATAAACTCTTCAAGTAGGGGGTAGAGATAACAGAAGTCTCTGAGGGGATTTTCCTATGTTCAAGAGGATCCTGGAGGTCTGGCTATGGTCAAGCTAAGGTTGCTTTTGCCTACAGCAAAGCAGTAACACTAAGGCACTTGTGAATTCCTTGAGGAAACTCATACTTCCCAAGTGCCAAGTATTTATCTGTGGGCTGCAAGTTGCAAGGACATTTCCTTCTTCTCTACATTTCTTTTGCTTTGTTCTCCTGATCAGAAACTACAAGCAAAGACAAAATCAGAAGAAAGAAGCTTCCAGGTGAAATGGGATGGTTTCAGCCCATCACCCAGTAAAGCCATCCAAGAACCTTGGAATTCACAAGGATAACATGAGCCTTACAGGGGAAGCTATCTGGCAGAGCAACAGCCATTACAAGAAGTTAACATCAGCCCTAATGACCAAGTTGATCATCAGCGCCTAAGGCACACTGAAGGACCTGTTGCGTGTTGCTGAGTAAGGGACAGGTGGGGCTAGGGAGGGGTGGACAGCTACGGGGCTATGTGACCAGGCTCACCAAAAATCCCAGGAAAGAGGGACACAAAGAAAACAAGAGCTAAGGGAATGTGACCAGACCACCTCGTTTGTTTTAAACACCAGAGATGACATATTCAAAAGAGAAGTAATCATGCTGCTATCAGCGGTGATGTCAAGGAGATTGAAGGTCCCCGGTCAGTTTTCTATAAAAGACCAACCATAAAGGCACTGGGTGGCAACCAATCGGGACCCTGCTCACTCTACAAAGCTTGCTTTCTGTTCTCACCTTCACGTGATAAACTATCACTTTCCCCTTTTCTGCCTGATACTCATTCTGCTACACCACATGAGAACCCGGCACCAGCGTGTTCCTTCTAGAGGCCTCCTTTCAGGCAAACTGGCTTGCGTGCTGGAATGGGGGAGGGGCGGGTGATTATCTGCCTGAATGCAGAAAGAACCAGGAGCGACCCACCCCCAAAGAGCCATTGGTCATAACTAACCAATGGGCTACCTCCAACCAGGTTCGGTTTCCAAAAAGGGAAGATTCCATCTGTCCCCAGACTGCCTCATCTTCCCCTTTAAAACCAGGCCCCACCCACTACCTCCTGGCACTAGGCCTCTCTGGTGTCCTTCCCCACCCCCATTCCCTTGCTGTGCATTCTGTGAGCTCCTGGCTCCTTTGTTCTCCCTCAGGTGAATTCTCACTTCCCCT
>NW_023191480.1:0-705 GCF_002007445.2 Ailuropoda melanoleuca | reverse complement strand
TTCCTCTCAAAGATCCCAGGAAAAGTGATGGCAGAGCAACTGTAACAGCATCTCCGAGACATCGACGGGCCATTCTTGCACCTTGGAATACAATGAACAGGGCTTTGAGGCAGGACTTGGGTGTTAAGGTGATTCTCTTCCCTACTCCTGCGGCCTTAAATGAATCATTTCACCTCGTGTGTCAGGTGTTGATAACAGTTAAATGGAAACGGTCACGCCCATATGTACGTGTGTGGAAACACTCGTACGCAAGCACCTAACAAAATGGCACATAGAAGCAGCCTAATGAATTCCAGTTTTCTCCCCTCTTCCATTTACTCACCTACTTTGCTAGGAATTTGGCAATAAGATAGCAGGTAAAGCAACCTCCATACTTGGCTATCAGGGAGGCAGGCCTTCGGCCCTATACGCACAATTAGCTGTTCCCATCACATGTCCCTATTCAGACTCCAGAGATAGTTCTTGGATTTATATTGACCCTTTGCATCAAGGAACGAACAAACATATACAAGGAAACATGGTCAAAATCTCTATTTAAAGCGCCTGTTTGAAGTGAAGGTATTATAAGCTTTTTCTTGTACACAGAGTCGATGTAACCTCCCCTCCCCACAAAAAAGAGCAACTAAGGTGATAGCATAGATGGCCCAGACAGAAGCAGCTTGGGTTATATTAATGACTTCGGACAGAATTATTGTCTCAATGTGT
>NW_023191479.1:0-625 GCF_002007445.2 Ailuropoda melanoleuca | reverse complement strand
GGAGAGTTACAAAACTTCCTGTCACAAGTCAGAGATGAGAAGTACAGCTGTAGGAGTGCTGACAACACTATCGCCATCTTTCGTCTTCCATCTTGTTGTCTTGTTCGTTTCCGCACAATGACCTGCCTCGGAGCTCCATGCTCCACGCCCCACGGAGGATAGGTGTGATCTGACTGGAATGCGCAGTCTCGTTCCAATCTTCCCTGAAGCAACGCACAGAAGGCCCCTCCGCAGAGAGCTGGTACANGCAGAGAGCTGGTACAGGTCCTCTGGCGCACAGATGGCACCACTTGAGAGGACTACGCTGAGACCGGACCACCATGCCCCTCGCTCTCTACAAGCTGGAGATTGAGGTCTGGACTTGGCAGCCAATAGCTGCCTAGGTCAGGGATCATTTGTCTGCCTGATCCCACCCTCCAACCCCCATCAGTCAATTATCCTGAATAAAACTGTCAACAGTAGGGTGTGCCTGCTTTGTTTTCTGGTCTTCGAGTGCCTTCTCAGACAGGAGGATCTAAATCAGTAATACCACAATAATGCCGTATGACGACAGCGGCTGCACTCACATGGCGAGCATTAAGTGATGTACGTTATTGTCAAATCACTGTTGTACACCTGAAACTAT
>NW_023191478.1:0-925 GCF_002007445.2 Ailuropoda melanoleuca | reverse complement strand
TTAACAAAACTTTTATGCTTACATATTAGTTATGTTAAAATGTATTAGTTTCCTTTGTTTCAGATAAAATAATAATGCATACTCGAAATATATATATGACAGTGGATGAAATATGTAAGGTTAGTAAAAATATTTAGACNTAGTAAAAATATTTAGATTAACAGTTTTCAATAAATCTCTAGAAATCTTGTAAATTCTCTCTTGGCTTAAGAAAGGTTAATAAACTCAGATTTAAAAGCAGTAGAAGGACAACCTAAGTAATATGTTGTGAGACTTACTTCAATCCCAGGTAATGGTCTAGAAAATATAATAAGGTAATCGATCTTTTGGAAGAAGGAACTCATGAATTGAGTGAAACGTTGTCCACAAGTATTTCTGAGACACGGTTGCAAACCAATGTAATAAATGAATTTTAATAGAGTAATTGATAAGGTTGATGAGGACAGTGTGCCTTGTGTAGTGTAACAAAGTTAAAGTCAAATGACACATTCTATTTTGTTGCCTGCTTCTTTCAACAAATGCATCATAAGCATCATTCAAAATGGCTTACTATGAATGGAATTATGAGAAAGTTATTATAATTACTGGAAATATGCTATGTTCACCATAAGTTTTCTTGAATATATTATCTTCATTCTTTGGATATTTCTAAGTATATATATTTGCTTATTTTATCAGCCTGCTGGATTCTAAACCCCTAGTTGATTTATTTCATAATACTTTTTTGTAAGATGTATTAATTTATTTTAGAGAGGGTAGGGGGAGCACCAACAGGAGGGGCAGAGAGAGAGGGAGAGAGAATCTTAAGCAGACTCCATGCTGAGCGCAGAGCCTGTTGCGGGACTCGATCTCATGACTGTGAGATCACTACCATGAGATCACCATCTGAACCAAAACTAAGAGTCAGATGCTTAACCAACTGTGC
>NW_023191477.1:0-609 GCF_002007445.2 Ailuropoda melanoleuca | reverse complement strand
TTCAGTGCTTCTCTCTCAGCAAAGTTAGTACTGAGTAGTTAGTCCACCTTCACTCAGGGACATCGCATCAGCCAACTTGACTGATTTTCGGTTGTGGACACTCCACCAGACACCTGCAGAATACATTCCTGCCAAGTACAGGCGGGACATTCACAAGGGAGACCATGTGCCGGGNCAAGGGAGACCATGTGCCGGGCCGTGACCCAAGTAACTGGTTCAAATTATGTAATGTCTGTTCTTTGAGCATAAAAAAATTAAACTAGAAATCAGTTAACAGACAGGTATGTGGAACAGCTCCTAAATATTTGGAAATTAAATAACACACTTTTAGATAACTCGAGGGCCAAAGAAGAAATTACAAAAGAAATTAGAAGCTATTTTGCACGGAATGAAAATGAAATCACAGCATACCAGAATTTGTGGGATGCCGCTGCAGCAGTGCTTAAAAGGCTATGTATAGCTTTCGATACTTAGGTGCCCCAAAGTTAAATTTTTAAAGAGATGTTTATTTATAGCTGATTGTGCCAGGGTCAAAAAATTATCCACAATACGGAGTCTTCAGGCTTATCATGTTCATCTGTGAGCAAATAAATGTTGATACACAAATAT
>NW_023191476.1:0-1003 GCF_002007445.2 Ailuropoda melanoleuca | reverse complement strand
ATTGCCATAACGTGTCCCTGCAAGAACATAAAAATAAGTGATCGCTTATTTTCCACACCTGAACCATCTACCGCGGCAGCAACTCAGAACATCTGATAAGGTGATAATGGAAAATGTGTCATGCATGAATATCCATTTTAAAAACACACTTATCTCACACTTTACGTAAAGNGTAAACGTCGAAATTAATGTTATGTTGAAAACATTTTTCAAAGTACAATTATCTTGATTCGTGAAGCGAACCAAATTCCTATTAGGTTTACAGTCTTGGGTTTAAGCTGCACACATTTCACCAGAAGGGCATCACTGATCACATTGAAAGCTGAATTAAACCAATGCTATACGGACCCTCTGTCCCTCCAGCTGGCTGTCTTTATCCAGGCTCCTCTGTCACATCCCACCCTCCCGGGAGAAACAAGAGCACCTTCCCCCAGGGCATCCCACGGCCACATCTCCACACGCTCTTGACCTCCCAGCACAGATGTGTCCCTTCCCCGTGGGGCGGGATGTGCATCCAGGGCACCCAGGCCATCGCTGGTTCACAGTGTGGCCAGGACGGTGCTCTGGGCTGGGAAGACTGTCTTCAGAGGTGGACAAGAAGGCATCTCACAGTGCACCCTGTGCCCAGCAGTAACTCTGGTGGTGGCTGTAGGGTAGACAGCCCCTTGCGCAAGGGACCCAGTATGCTCTTTGCTGTGTAACAAACACCACAAGTTGGCAGCCTTACACAGAACACATTTATTATCACACACTTCTGTAGCTCAGAGGTCTTGGAGGGTGTGATGGGCTCTCACAGACGGAAATCAAGTGTCGGCCATACTGTGCTTTATCTTGCGTGTCTGGGGAAGCTCTGCTTCCAGGGTCAGTCAGGTAGTTGGCAGAATTCAATTCCTTGCTGTTTTAGGACTAACAATCCCTGTTTCCTGGCCAGCCATCAGTTAAAGACTGTCGAGTTGCTGGAGGGGGCTCTCAGTCCCTCCCCATGACCCCTCAATGTCAAGGC
>NW_023191475.1:0-528 GCF_002007445.2 Ailuropoda melanoleuca | reverse complement strand
TCACGCCCAGGTGCATGGCACGAAGCCGCTGTGAATGACATCGTGTGAAAGCTGTATCCTTCTGATTCTCCGGGGTGACTTCTCGAGAAGTCCCTGAGACCGTCTCCGCCTGGTGCTACTACGACTTAAACACGTACACTGGCACTGTGTGGTACAGGGCCGATTTAGTAAAACCACCCCAAGCTNAACCACCCCAAGCTCAGACCATTAGCTGCAGCAGATTTTTAAGTATTATTTTATTTTCATTGTCTTCCATTTTACTGTTATTTTCTACGTAAGACAAGTGACACTAGCTGACTATTTACAACAGAGATGTTCTAAAGGTTGTTTTAAAAATTTACTTAGCTTTCGGAAAAGCAAAAAATTGACAAATAAAATAATGAGAGCAGGGGTCGTGTGGATATGGCAAAAGGCCATGAGGCTGGAAATCCCCAGTAAAATGGAAAGAATATGGAATCGAAGTCAAAACATGGAGGTGCAAGCTCTCGGGTAGCTTTCCTTCTGAAAGCTAACAAGCCACAGACAGCT
>NW_023191474.1:506-762 GCF_002007445.2 Ailuropoda melanoleuca | reverse complement strand
AGATGGTTTTTATGAGATTGAGGAATGCACCCTCTATCCCTGCACTCTGAAGGGTTTTAATCAGGAAAGGACGCTGTATTTTGTCAAATGCTTTTTCTGTGTCTATTGAGAGAATCATATGATTTCTGAATTTTTCTTTCTGGATAAAATCTAAGAATGAATGTTGAACCACACTTGCATCCCAGGGATGAATCCCACTTGGTCGTGATGGATAATCCTTTTAATGTACAGTTGGATTCTATTTGCCAGGATCTTG
>NW_023191474.1:0-289 GCF_002007445.2 Ailuropoda melanoleuca | reverse complement strand
ACCGTCTGGGCCTGGAGTTTTGTTTTTTGGAAGGTTGTTTATCACTGACTCAATCTCTTCGTAATTAATTGGCCTGTTTAAAAAATCAATTTCTTCCTGTTTCAGTCTTGGTAGTTTATAGGTTTCCAGGAAGGCCTCTATCTCTTCCAGATTGCTTAATTTATTGGCATAAACCTGTTGATAAAACTTTCTAATAATCCTTCCAATTTCATTGGTGCTGGTTGTGACCTCTCCATTTTCATTCATAATTTTATTAATTTGGGTCCTTTCTCTATTCTTTTGGATAAGT
>NW_023191473.1:0-1504 GCF_002007445.2 Ailuropoda melanoleuca | reverse complement strand
CTTTGTAAATCTTCCCACCTTACCTTCTCTGCTCCGTAGATGTGTGTGTGTGTGTCTGTGTGTGAGTAAATGTAAGAGAACTGGCATGCTATTTACCCATGGATTTGTAATCACATTTTCCCTTTCCGTGTTTATTTATCCTGAATGTTTTTGAATATAATGTAACAAAATATTTTTCATGTCTGCATGACCTCATCATTTATTTTACCTCTCCCCTATTGTTGCAAGTTTAATTTTTAATTTTTTTGATGTTTTTAACCAATTATAAGATACATATCTTATAGCGGATAGGTATTTACAAAATCCACAATTATTTCCCTGGGAAAAGTCCCTAAGAATGGAGTCCTTGGTGTAGGAGGCTGTGCAACATTGGAAGACGTGATAGTTATTGCAGAATTTCCCTGAGAAGCCGTAGCTGTTCTGTTTCCCCGTAGGTATACGGAATGCCAGTTTCCCCCTAGACTTCGGAGTTCTGAACATGATCATTTAAAAACAATCTTTGCCAATTTAATTTCTAAAATGACCTGATCTGTCATCCAGCCTGGAGTTAGTCGTCTCATTTTCTTTTGTGATTACCTAAAAAGCATTACTTAAACAAAACAACACCCCCCCGCCCCCCGCCCAGAACAGCAGGTGCAGTCTACCCTGACCTTGTCTCTAGTGTAAGACAGTGAAGGTCCCAGTCTGGGAGGGGGGTAATGTCTGGACTCTGTAATACGCACCCCGAGGGTTATTAGGACTTGTGTGCTAGCTCTGATACTCATTTTTATTCCACGTCTTTCTTTCCCTTTATTGCCTCTCTTCAGTTTTTTTTTTTAAACATTTTACTTATTTATTTGTTTGTCAGAGAGAGAGAACACAAGCAGGGGAGAGGCAGGCAGAGCAGGCAGAAGGAGAAGCAGACTCCCCGCTGAGCAAGGAGCGGGAAGCTGGACTTGATCCCAGAACCCTGGGATCATAACCTGAGCTGAAGGCAGATCCTTAACCAACTAAGCCACCCCAGTGTCCCTCTTCAGTTTTCTTAATTCTGTATTGTAATCCCCTTCCATTCCAGAGCACCTATTTTTGGGGGCAGGGAGAGGAGAATGGGGCAGAGGGAGAGAGAGAATCTTACGCACAACCCTGAGGTCATGACCCGAGCTGAAATCAAGAGTCAGATGCTTAACCGACTGAGCCACCCAGGCGCCCCTCCAGAGGACCTTTAATGGGACCGCCGTGTATCAACATTCACCTGGGACTAGCATGGTTTACACATACTGTCCTGATGTAATTTTTAATAGTACCCCTTTCACTCTCAAAAGTTCCTCGTTTGGGATGATAAATTATGTGGTCACTCTGTCTTTGAGTATCAGGGCATCATTTGGTACATAAAATTGAGGTAATTCAACGAATTATTTCTTTGATTTGGTTTTCAAAGAAAGTAATTAGCCTTTTCCCATGGTCTTGTGTTTTTAATATGCAAAAGAGGGTAATGGTCATGTTTCGAAATGCCCAGGATATTATG
>NW_023191472.1:0-748 GCF_002007445.2 Ailuropoda melanoleuca | reverse complement strand
CACAGGGGCTCGGCGAGGGCAGAGTCCTTGGAGGGCCCGTGTCCTCAGGGAGCAGGACGGCAGAGGCTCCCCGCCGTATCTGCATGCCGGCTGTCCTCACCAAATACAGATCCAAGCGGCTTGGACAGCGGACATGTGGTCTCGCCCGGAGGCTGGACGCCAAGCACGGTGGCTGCAGCGGGTTCCCTCTCAGGCCGGGGGACACCCTGTGTNTGTCATGATCCCTCCCCAGCGTCTGTCGGTGTGCAGCAGCCCCAGCCCAGCGCCTTTCCAGCTTAATGGATTCCACCTGCCACAGCCCTACTTCCAAGTACATTCGGAGCTCCTGGGGGTCAGGCCTGAATCATAATCCCATGAACTTGGTGGGGAGCCCGTAACCAGCTGTCTGCGGAACAGTCAAGTCCGGCAGTGGCCCCAAGGCCTCCCTAACCTGTCACATCCCGCGGTCTCTCCCCTACATCTCCCCCATGTCGCCTTGCACAGAGGTGGGGGTTCTGAGGTTAAGAAGACAGGAGTCTCGCCTGTGTCATCCCATGCCATCCCCATAGCACCCTCATGCGGGAGGCATTCTGTCTGCCCCACTGACGAGGGCACGGGGTCACATCTAGGGTGAGAAGGGGACTGAGGGACCGGACCGGAGCCTCGGGGGGATGGCCCAGAGGACAGGGGAGTGTGGAGGGTGCAGAGAGCGAGAGCAGGAGGAGATGTGGGTGGTGGGCCGCGATGCCCACGTGAAGGGACGTCCCGT
>NW_023191471.1:0-810 GCF_002007445.2 Ailuropoda melanoleuca | reverse complement strand
CATAACCACATAGAATAGTTATATAATAGTACTAATGATCTATATCATGTAATTTTATGATATAAAATTAACCAATTTAATTTAATAATTAAAGCACCTTTATGCTTAGTCCGAATTACATTTAATAATTCAACATTTTTTTCCAAGTTTATCTCCATCTTACCAGAAAGTCTACAGATCAGGGGACCTTCTTTTAGCATAGAGTTGTGCCCTATTCTTTTAATCAAAAGGTTACAAAAGCAGAAGATAAAGATGACAGTAAAGAAAGACTATCACTTCCTCCCATAAGCAAAAATATAATTTTTAAGCTTAATTTGAAAAGGCAGTCTCAAGAAAAGGTAAAGATAATTCAGTATTTTTTCAGCCTACTGCTTGGGTTCTGCAAAGTTTCATGGACCGGTGTGCTTCTCAAATACACTCAGGGATCTGTGGCGTTATGCCAGGGGTATGCAAGAAAATGATGAATGCATCAATTGTACTAGAAAATGTTTTGGGGAAAAAGTGTATATAATTTAAATTGGTAAAGAAATTCAAATGTTTATTTTTTTATTGAGGTATAATTGACAAAACATTATATAGTTGGCTCTTAAACAACATGGGTTTGAATTATAAGTGGATTTAAAAAAAATACACTACAGTATTGTAAATGCATTTTCTCTTTTTATCAGGGAGTAGGGGCAGAGGGAGAGGAAGACAGAGAATCTTAAGTAGGCTCCATGTCCGTGTGAAGCCCAACACAGGGCTCAGTTTCACAACCCTGAGATCATGACCTGAGCCCAAATCAAGAATGAGACACTTAACCAACTGAGT
>NW_023191470.1:364-1178 GCF_002007445.2 Ailuropoda melanoleuca | reverse complement strand
CCAGGCCCATACAAACAATGTGGAATCAGGGTCTCCGGGAAAAGGCTGATGTTAGCTGGAGGTTTTTCCCTTGACGCGCTGCTTGATTACCAAGAAGAAGGGTGCTGAGTCCTTGAAAAACCTGAACATTTACATTCGTGCTCCGTTACTCATGAGAGATCATGTTAGTTGATATTTCCCAGAATTGTGTGGTGTTTCAGAGACCGCTATTTGGCACGCTATTCAGGCTTCCGCGACCACTTTCCCTCATGGATCCCTAGTCACCAAGGCTGATGATAGTGCTACGACTGGCTCTGCACGTGTTGTTTCTGACGGACTTGCCTTTGGCCTTTTCGTTCCATTGCCACAGCTGGTGTGATAGGATACTTCCCAGGCCCATACAAGCAGTGTGGAATCAGGGTCCCCAGGGAAAAGGCTGATGTTCGCTGGAGGTGTTTTCCTGGACGCTCTGCTTGATTGCCAAGAAGAAGGGCGCTGAGTCCTCGAAAATCCTGAACTTTTTCACTCATGCTCCCTTACTCATGAGAGATCATGTTCGTTGATATTTCCCTGAACTGTGTGGTGTCTCAGAGACCGCTAGTGGGCACGCTCGTCAGGCTTCCGCGACCACTTTCCCTCATGGAATTCTAGTCACGAAGGCTGATGATAGTGCTAAGACTGGCTCTCCACGGTATTGTTTCTGACGGACTTAGCTTTGGCCTTTTCATTCCATTGCCACAGCAGGTTTCATAGGATACTTCCAGGGCCCATAGAAAAAATGTGGAATCAGGGTCTCCGGGAAAAGGCTGATGTTAGCTGGAGGTTTTTCCCTGGA
>NW_023191470.1:0-261 GCF_002007445.2 Ailuropoda melanoleuca | reverse complement strand
CGTTGATATTTCCCTGAACTGTGTGGTGTCTCAGAGACCGCTAGTGGGCACGCTCGTCAGGCTTCCGCGTCCACTTTCCCTCATGGAACCCTAGTCACGAAGGCTGATGGTAGTGCTAAGACTGGCTCTGCACGGTGTTGTTTCTGATGGACTCACCTTTGGCCTTTTCGTTCCATTGCCACAGCAGGTATGATAGGACACTTCCCAGGCCCATACAAGCAATGTGGAATCAGGGTCCCCAGGGAAAATTCTGATGTTAGC
>NW_023191469.1:0-766 GCF_002007445.2 Ailuropoda melanoleuca | reverse complement strand
GGCGCGGACCGCAGCGCAGCGACTCGGGCGCCAAGGACCGGCCGAGCTCTGCTGTGTCCTCTGTGGGAACCGGAGAGCCACTGACCGCCGGTCCAGAGAGGAACCCTTTCTTCCTGTGAGGGAGGAAGAGGGAGCGCCGATGAGGTGGATCCATAGCCGAGGGCACGTTAGAGAGGGCGCTGGACTCAGTCCAGAGCCTTTGGGGCCTGCCCTGGAAGAAATGGTAGGCGATATTTTACATGGCCAANGCCCCCTTTTGGTTGGTGTCTTAAATCATATCGATGTGTGGGGATTTCTAACAAGGTGGGCTGGGTGCAATCCCTGTCTCCGCCTGACTCCTGTTCCTGTCTCAGGACTCTAGTGTTGGTATGAAGGAGCACTCTGCTGGCACATTTACCCCCATGGGATGCACTTCTCCAACTTGGCTGTAGTGCCAAGTGCTAAGATTTTATTTCATCCCTCTTCAGCAAGGCATTTCACTTCTCAAAGAGTGAAGATGGGAACCTTTTTTGTCCCCTCCCGAACTTTTGGGGAGAACTGTTCAGGCTGATTGTTTTAACGACAGTAAGAATATTATATAGTAGGGCAGGAAAATGTTTCCAGATATTTTTGGTGTGCAAAATAACTGTCAAATATTTTAGTCCTTATTATGAATTAATGTCTAAATTTTTATTTTTGAGATCTTTCCTCACAATCATATTCCTCCTTGAAAGACCTAAAATGACTTGTAAAACCATTACGAATTTCCTAGTAGAAACACCTCAGT
>NW_023191468.1:0-775 GCF_002007445.2 Ailuropoda melanoleuca | reverse complement strand
TTTGTAATATTTATGACCGTTCTTTTGATTCCAGGACACCCTCCCTTGCCTCCAGACATGTGTGGCATATTCTTTTAAGTGAATTTAAATTATTTTACTTGGCATTTTGAGGAGGTGATTTTACAGCACCTCCGGAGATATCTGGAGACACCCGGGGGTGTCACAAATCTAAGATTAGAAGTCATTGCTCTGAACAAAGAAGTCTGTTACATTAGTCCAGACATCTTAGGGAAACTCAAAAATGTTTACACTTCAACTCCCAATAAAAGCTCAGGCTTGCCTTTCCAAATCCTACATCTCAAATAAACCTTCCCTCCTCTGGTTTTTATAAGTATGTAAATAATTTTTCCTATCTGTATGCTAAAATATGTGTTGGCTGTAAGTTATGGTAGAAAGTTACACAGTTATGAAGTTAAAAGCAAACCATGGCCAGAAATCCATCATTGTTGCAGCGTCATAGGGCATAAAACTTGGAATAGTCTTTGGGAAAACGTGAGATTGAAAATTCAAAGAGGCGGTTGCACTGGGCGTGGGGAAAGTCGCCAGCGAGGGCGTAGATAACTGACGGTTTGGAGGGCCAACAGCAGTACTTTGGAGAGTAGCAGGTGCTTTGTGCATGGGAAAATACTGGTTCTTTTCACAAGCCCTAAATTTAATTTTCCATTTCTTCCATCCGGTCACGTGTTACTTCTACTTGTTAACCCGCCTTTCAAAATTCTGTACTTTTTTACTGATCGTGGTGGACTTAATTTGGGAACAGTTACCTTTTGAGTAT
>NW_023191467.1:0-627 GCF_002007445.2 Ailuropoda melanoleuca | reverse complement strand
GTGATGGGCACATAGGTTGTTCTAGCTGCAACACTGAATGAAGCTATGCACATAAATCACTTTATGCAGTAATTTCCAAAGCATCTTTTCAGCAATGGAAATTAGAAAAATAAAAAGAGACAAAAGTTATTTATACTAAAACNTACTAAAACCAGTGCTTGTGTTTAAAACCAAATGCGGTTTTATGTAACAGTCAAGAAAGGAAAGGGCCTTTGTCCCAAAGTATGAAAGAAAGGTGTAGACGGTACCCCGCACCTTTAGCCGTATGACCTCCATGCAGTCATTGTCCTTGTTCCGCACATTCTTCTCCCACAGAAGATTCTGTATCAAGTGACATATTTAATAAGACCAACCACTGCTGCCAGCAACAACCACGTAACACAACAGGTGGTAAATCACAATCAGTTAAATACTGCATTCACCTGAATAAATACATTCAGACTTTCTTCCTTTGCATTTCCTCGTACTTCAAATGTCACCGTAATAATGCTCTATAAGTCAAGAGAGACAACCAACCATGATTTTTTTATAGTAATGTCGGCATATTTTTAGAACATCGGTGTATTTTATAGTAACGTCAGTATATTTTAAGACCAGAAGTAAGGAACACATTCATGAACATGTATA
>NW_023191466.1:0-569 GCF_002007445.2 Ailuropoda melanoleuca | reverse complement strand
GTGAGTGTGCTTCAGGAGACATACAATGGCCATGTAGTTTATGACAGCAAAAGTTGAAATAACCAAAGTAAACGTCAACATAGAAGTTGATAAATGGTGTATATTTATGTAGTAGAATACTAAAAGTAGCGAAATTAAAATAGCTCCAGCTTACATGCATCAGGTTGTATGATTTTAAAAAACATGTTGTTAAAAAAGTAAAGAGCAGAAAAATCACGCAAAATNTGTTAAGAAGGTAAAGAGCAGAAAAATCCCCCAAAATATCAATTTTCATACTGTATGAAACTGAGTAAAATTAAACATTTCAAAACATACTTAAATGATTTAATATAAACCCCTGAAATATGAAGAAGTTATATGATAAATAGATGATAGATAGATACATAGATAGATGATAGATAGATGTGTATATACACATGCACATAGACACACACACACACACACACACACACAGAAAGCAAGGAAATGGTAAACACAAATGCTACGAAAGTGCTTATCAGTGGGAAAGGTAGGCAATGCACCTAGGCTGTTAAACAGTATTGATAGTATTCCATCATTAGTTGAGTGGT
>NW_023191465.1:0-613 GCF_002007445.2 Ailuropoda melanoleuca | reverse complement strand
GAAATCTGTTGTTGTCTCCAAGTCTGGAGGCCAGAAGTCTGAGATCACTGTGCGGCAAGGCCGAGCTCTCTGTGTTGGACTCCTTGGCTTGGGATGGCATCACCCTCACCTCAGCCTCCCTCCCCAGCAGGCTGCTGTCGCCCTGAGCAAGGTCACCTTCCCATGGTGTTCTCCGCTCTGCGTCTCTGGGTCCAAATTTCCCTCATCTTACAGGACAGCAGTCACCGCATTGGGGTCCAAAGGATCCCCTGTGGACATGAACGTGATTACCTGTACAAAGACCTTNTGTACAAAGACCTATCTCCAAGTAGGGTCACAGTCAGAGGCACTGGGGGTTAGGATTTCAAATGACCTTTCTGGGGGGCACCGCTCAACCGACAACACACACTGGAGGAAAACTGTTCTTTTGCACAGAAGCCCTGCTGAGCTTCCAGGAACAGGCCTTGGCGATTCCTTCCCCGGCTGCCTCCTCCCACTCAGTCCCCGCTGGCCTCCCCCGAGGCCACACCCCGCGGGTTCGCTCTGTCTTCCGCCTGCAATCAGGGTCTGGGGAGCGCTGGGTTGATGCGGTGGCACATCTCTATCTGCCTCGACTACAGGCTCTCAGGGGAGT
>NW_023191464.1:0-532 GCF_002007445.2 Ailuropoda melanoleuca | reverse complement strand
ATTTTTTCTTGTGGTTGATTTCTAGTGTCATAGCATTGTAGTCAGAAAAGATGCATGAAATGACTTTCATCCTTTCGAATTTGTTGAGACTTGTGTTGTGGCTTAGTATGCGATCTATTCTAGAGCATATTCCATTTGCACTTGGAAAGAATGTATATTCAGTNTCTGCTTTTTTAGGATGGAATGTTCTGACTTTATGTCATTCAAAGTCACTGTTTCCTTGTTGATTTTCTGTTTGGCTGATCTGTCTCCTATATGTAGGATATAAGTAGAATATTAATGTCCCCTACTATTATTGTATTACATCGATGATTTCCTTTGTGTTTATTAACAGCTGCTTTATGTACTCAGATGTTCCCATGTTGGGTACATAAATGTTTACAATCATTATATCTTCTTGTTGTATTGTTCCCTTTGTGATTATGTAGTATCTTTCTTTGTTTCTTGTTATAGTCTTTGTGTTAAAGTCTATTTTGTATGATGTAAGTATTGCTTTCTCAGCCCTCTTTTGGTTCCATTTGCATGATAAATG
>NW_023191463.1:0-1620 GCF_002007445.2 Ailuropoda melanoleuca | reverse complement strand
ATCCAAGGATACAGTATTGAAAGCGGCCAGGGCAAAGAAATTTCTCACGTACCAAGGCAGAGGTATCAGAAGCACGTCAGACCTGTCTACACAGACCTGGAATGAGAGAAAGGGTTGGGGGGGGGGGCATTTCTAAAGCTCTTTCAGAGAAAAACATGCAGCCAAGGATCCTTTATCCAGCAAAGCTGTCATTCAGAATTGATGGAGAAATAAAGACGTTCCAAAATCGCCAATCATTAACCAATTTCGTAACCACGAAACCAGCCCTACAGGAGATATTAAGGGGGGCTCTATAAAGGTAAAAAGGCCCCAAGAGTGATACAGAGCAGCAAGTCACAACCGATACAAAGACTTTAAAGAGAAATGGCATCATTAAAATCATATCTGTCAATAATCTCTATCAATCTAAATGGCTTAAACTCTCCCATAAAACGCCACAGGGTTGCAGATTGGATAAAAAGAAATGACCCATCCATTTGTTGTCTACAAGAGACTCATTTTGAACTCCAAGATGCATTCAGACTTAGAGTAAGGGGATGGAGTACCATCTTCCACGCAAATGGACCTCAAAAGAAAGCTGGAGTAGCAATTCTCATATCAGATAGACTGGATTTTAAACTAGAGGCCATAGAGAGAGATACAGAAGGGCACTATATTATTCTTAAAGGAAGTATTCAACAAGTGGATATGACAATTATTAATATATATGCCCCCAACAGGGGAGCAGCAAGATACACAAGCCAACTCTTAACCAAAATAAAGAGACATATAGATAAGAACACAGTAATAGTAGGGGACCTCAACACCCCACTATCAGAAATAGACAGAACACCCTGGCAAAAACTAAGCAAAGAATCAAAGGCTTTGAATGCCATACACAACGAGTTGAACCTCATAGATATATATAGAACACTACACCCCAGAACCAAAGAATACTCATTCTATTCAAATGCCCATGGAACATTCTCAAGAATAGATCATGCTCTGGGACACAAAACAGGTCTCAGCCAATACCAAAAGATTGAAATTATCCCCTGCATATTCTCAGACCACAACGCTCTGAAATTGGAACTCAACCACAAGGAAAAACCTGGAAGAAACTCAAACACTTGGAGGCTAAGAACCATCCTGCTCAAGAATGACTCGATAAACCAGGAAATCAAAAAACAAATTAAACAATTTATGGAGACCAACGAGAATGAATACACAACGGTCCAAAACCTATGGGATACTGCAAAGGCAGTCCTAAGGGGGAAATACATAGCCATCCAAGCCTCNAAGCCTCACTCAAAAGAATAGAAAAATCTAAAATGCAGTTTCTATATTCTCACCTCAAGAAGCTGGAACAGCAACAGAGGGACAGGCCTAACCCACTGAAAAGGAAGGAGTTGACCAAAATTAGAGCAGAAATTAATCAATTAGAAACCAGAAGTACAGTAGACCAAATGAACATGACGAGGAGCTGGTTCTTTGAGAGAATCAATAAAATTGGTAGACCACTGGCAAAACTTGTCCAAAAACAGAGAAAGGACTGAGATTATTAAAATAGTGAGTGAAAAGGGAGAGGTCACGACCAACAGCATTGAAATTGGAAGGATTATTAGAAACTTTTATCAACAG
>NW_023191462.1:0-750 GCF_002007445.2 Ailuropoda melanoleuca | reverse complement strand
ACACTATCCACCTTTTCATATTAACCTTAAAATATGTTCAGCTTCATAATTAAATTCTGTTTCCTCTGACATGAAAATCCACTCAATGCTCAATGTGCCCACCCCATCCGCTCCACAAAACTGCCAACTCTGCGGCTAGATTTGTCNATTTGTCGTAAAAGCTGAGATGATGTAGGTGAATCTGTGCAAATAGATTTGCACGGTGGTAACAAGCCACTTGTGGGGCTTTGGGCTCCATTTCCTCTTTAGAGGCCAAGATTTCAGCACAGCTGTGGTGGACAGTTCCTCACACATGGCCAACACTCCCATCTCCAGCAAACCAAAGTGACTGCTTTTCTTCCTCACAGCTTTCCCCAAAGTTGTGGAAACTACTCAGTTTGAGCATAGGTAGCCAAGAATTAGAAGTTAATGCCCCTTTGGTGAGAGACAATAACTGAGGAGGGTAAGTGAGGGAAAAGAACTGATGGACAAATGCTCCACCCTCTCTTTTGGTAGAATATTTCTGAAGCATCTTCAAAACAGCCCTTCATGTTCAGCATGATTGAGCCCCCATTCTCCGCATTGGTAACCAACTCAAAAACATACCCTTCATTCACTTTTCTTCCTTCCTTGTCTCACACTCCCAACTTTCTCAATTCTTCTTCTTGAATTTACCTTCAAAATGTAACATGTCCACCCAAATCCTTGTCTGAGGCTTTGCTCTAGGTACCATTCAGTGCTACAATTTTTTTAAGTAGATGTCTAATGAGT
>NW_023191461.1:0-2634 GCF_002007445.2 Ailuropoda melanoleuca | reverse complement strand
CTCGCTGGCTGTCTCTCTCTCTGTCAAATAAATAAATAAAATCTTTAAAAAAAATAAAAAATAAAAAAAAATTTTTTAAATGTATATGCATATATATATAAATATATATATTTCCTAAGCTTCGCTTTAATGTGAATAATGAGTAGAAAATGTAACTTTAGATTTCTTCTGGGCTTTTTCTTATAATCACTGGTATTGGGGAATTCTAATGGTAGAATATAGAATATGTACAGCAAAACGTATTTGTCAAGGATTGTCGTTAGTTTAGATTTGGACTAGTTGAATGTGTCATGCTCTGGACACATCCAGATTACAAATATCCAGGGCACAATCAAGGAAAAATNATGCTCTGGACACATCCAGATTACAAATATCCAGGGCACAATCAAGGAAAAATATTATAAAACACATAAATAAATTATTAAACGATGTTCCAAGTTAGAGGTCAGGGTGAAGATTTATTCTGAGAATATAAATTTTGGCATCAGCATCATATAAATGATAGTTTAAACCATGACTATGAATGAGGACACCAATCTGCATAGCCTTGCCTTTTTCTGTAGTAATGTTGAGAAGCAAATGTGTAGGAGTAGAGAAATCAAATATTTATATGTGTGATTTACGGCTACAACTTGACTTAATATAGCATCTGAATCCTAAGAGCACAGTCTTATCTTATACATTAAGCATATATTTCACCAAACTTGGTTGATGACTTTTCAATGTATTGGTATATATCCTGCCTTAATTAAAACACATGCACACAAGCGTGCACGCACACGCACACACACACACACCACATAGAATATAGAACATGCTATTCTCATTCCCTCTATAGAATACAGTGATCTTGGAAATGACCTTAGCATTTTATTATTTCTAAAGCAATGTCACTTTTAACAGTATAAATCTCCCTACATTTAAGTATAAAAATCATTTGTGGTTAAAAACTGTTAAAATTTATTTTTATATTGATAAAGCAAAATAGTGGGCTCTTATAGTCCACCAAATGCTTACAGAGTCTGACATGTCATTAAATGTTCTCTTCAGACCATTTAGTTCATTCTGTACTTGGATATTGGAAATATTACACTTTCTAAAACTCATATTAACATTTAGACACATGTGGCAAATTTGTATATTTCTCAGTAGATATTTTATGGCCCTCAGTGGTTTCCAATTTTACCCAATATATCAAAAGTGGAGAAAACTATGTAAAACATTATGAGGAATCTCATATGCTATGGATAATTCAAAAGTCTGTGACCAGACTGGTAATTTAAATATATTAAGTGGCAAGTATAATACTATTGTGAGCTTTGGTCTCTGTTCTACCAGAAAAAAATAGAATCCCACCTTGAGGCATCAAAATTTATGTTACTTGCAGGGAGCCATGGCTTTCTAAAGGTTCTCATGAGTGTAAAAAAACATGGGAGCTAGTACTGGGTTGAGAAACCTGAACTATTAATTGATAAATTTCCGGAGTCACTTTGTGGACAAGTCTAAGAGTTAAAGCTTTAGAACCCAGGCATTGGGGAGAGGGAGACATAATTTTGTGAGTCTTACCTCCAGGAGCTTGACCATCTTCAGTAGTAAATATTGGAGAAAGTTCCCCTCATGCTTCCAGCAGGGGGAAGAGAAAAGGAATTATCTCGAAATGCTCCAGAGCACTCTCTTAACAAGGCCTGCTCTCAGAAGAAAATCCTTAATCAGAGCCTAACCTGCTTGGGGTATTATCAGAACAAAACTGACTTGGGAAAAGGGAAATACCAAAGTCCAGCCCACTGTAGCCATTGTCTTCCACCAGAGTGGGGAAGAAAAAACTTTGCTCTACCTATTCATTCCCCCTCTACTGCAACCTCTAGCAACCACTAATCTTACTGTATTTTCAGTTTTGCCTTTTCTAGAATGCCATATAGTTGGAATCATACAATGTGTAGCCTTCTCAGATTTGATTGTTTCACCTAGCAATATGCATTTATGGTTCCTCCATGTCTTTTCATGGCTTGATAGCTTCAGCACTATAGTGCTGAATAATATTCCATTATCTGGAGGTATCAGAGATTATTTATCCATTAAACTTGGTTGCTTCCTAGTTTTGGCAATTATGAATAAAGTTGCTGGTATAAACTTCNTGGTATAAACTTTAATGAGCAGGTTTTTGTGTGGAAGTAAGTTTTCAACCTCTGTGTGGAAATGCCGAAAAGTGAGATTGTTGGATCATATGGTAACCATATGTGTAGGTTGGCGGTGGGGTGGGGAGAAACCTGCTAAATTGCCATCCAAAGTGTCTGTACATTTTACCATCCCACCAGCAATGAGTGAGAACACCTGGTATTCCATGTCTTCTCTAGCGTTCAGTGTTATCAATATTCTGGATTTGGGCAATTCTAATAACTATATAGTGGCATCTCATTGTCTTAATTTGCATTTCCCTGGTGATGTATGATGTGGAGAAGCTTTTCATATGCTTATTTGCCATCTGTTTATCTTCTTTGATCAGGTGTCTGTTAAGGTCGTTGGCCCATTGTTTTAGTCAGATTGTTTATTTTCTTTCATTGACTTTGTTTGTTTGTTTGTTTAGAACTGGCTGAGATTCCCAAGCAGGATCTGGTGTGGTCTCAGAGATGTTGT
>NW_023191460.1:0-1875 GCF_002007445.2 Ailuropoda melanoleuca | reverse complement strand
ATGGTCTAGTCCACAGAGGGAACACAAATATTGGCAGAACCTAAAACACCTGAAAAGCAACAACATTTAAAGGGCAGACAGAGGATTAAGGTCCAAAAGAGAGCAGACAGAAAAGCAGAAAGCAAGCCAAGACAGTGGTCTTNCAGACAGAAAAGCAGAAAGCAAGCCAAGACAGTGGTCTCCTCAAAAGTCAAGGGGGAAAAAAGGAAGGAAGTGGTCAAAAGAATAAATGTTGCAGACTAGTCCACTAAGAGAAAGATTACTTTATGTACAAATTAATTCTTTTTACTCGGAATTAGCCATGTGGAGGTATTTGGTGACATTAGAAAGACTCTTCTAAGAATGAAGAAGTCAGAACCCTTCTGAGGAGGGAACGAGAAGGAAGTAAGTGGAGGGGAAGGTCGAGGCAACTCTATCAAGAGGCCTGATCTTGTCATGCGAAAAGGGAGCACAAGCCCAACAATGCTCCTGGGTCGTCTTGTTTAAGACAGGCAAGCCTGCAGCATGTTTATACACGGACAGAGAGGAGCTACTGGAATGGAAGATGACCCCATGTTCCCGAGGACGTGGCAGGAAAGGAGCTCCAGAAGTGAGACAAGTACTGAAATGGGGCCAGGATGGGCCGAGGAGCTGCAAGTGAGAGGTCTCCCTTTGATTCCTTCTAGTATTATTTTAATCAAGAAGGAGAGGCTTATGGCTATACTGTGACAGTGTAAAGGGATGCGGTAATGAGAGGCAAAGCTAACCCGAGACATAAAAGGGCACCAGGCAGTGCTGAGCACCCCACTGACACCGGAGACCACGGTTCATGAAGAAGAACGAACCCAATCCGAGTGCAAATTTTTCTGCAAAAAGGCTTGCCAGTATGAGGGTGACAGCAGGGCACACTGACAATCACACTGATCACAGCGTTGCAGTTTTACCAACCCAGGAGCAGAGGAGAGAAGTGGGAAGAGTTAAGGACACTGTTAATAGGCTGCTGGGGGGAGAAGGGGCCATGGACGGAGACCAAAGAGCAACCTTCGTAAAAGTGAACACAGGAAAGAGCTGGGTAAACAAGGAAGTGTGGTTAAACAAATCGTTTTACATGCTGTTGCTGGTGCAGTCTGGGACAGGTGGAGGGAAGGAAGACGAACAACAGGGGCCCGTGGAGGAGCAGTCAGGGCCCTGGCAGACAAGAGCACAAAGGCGGTCACCGCACAGATAGAAGGCACCCGGGCCTTTGGAGAATGCGGACCCAACTTTAGGTCCTCACCTCACACAAACCCCGAAAAAGAGGACATGCAGGAAGAGTGGTGTCAACTCTAAGATGCTCCAGAAATGTCAGATACTCTTGGCAGGGGCAGCGATACCACCGTTGCTGTTTCTATCGTGACGACCAGTACTTAGATTACGTTCCCTTTAAGAGATCAGCTCTGCACGCGAAGACCGCAGCAACCGCTGTGACTAACGAAATCGACCCGCTACGGAACCCCGTACTCAGAAAGCAGACCAGTAGTCCGCGTGTCTCCTTAACTTAGCGCTACGAAAACCTCCTTCCGTCTCCATAAAAGAAAACATGAGTTGGCATGCCTGGATAGTAATCTTGATAGATCTCTCCTGTCTCCTCGGACTTCAGGGGCACAGAGGGCATTCTGAATGTTTTATATTTTGAGGCTTCTTTTTCTGCTACTTGAGCTGGTTGATCCTCTGGCGGTGTGACATCTTCGTAGTCTTGCTCTTCATGTTTCCCGAGTCTAATATGACAAAGAAAGTAAGACGCTATAGTTAACAGCCGCCAGGACTCCAAATTTAAGCCCTGATGCTGTACTTTACAATATAATATCTACCCTTTCAAGCAATTTTTGATACACTTTAAAAAGCAGATCTGAGGGT
>NW_023191459.1:0-2946 GCF_002007445.2 Ailuropoda melanoleuca | reverse complement strand
AAAAACTATTTGTGGGACTTGGTGTATTTTTAAGGAATATAAATTTTTAACTCTACTGCACCGTCCATTGCAATTATAGAGAAGGACATTAATTTCATCTTAAACAAACTAAACCTTAACTCATTTATCTTCAACAAACTAATGAAAGACAGGGTCCAATCCACAAAAAAATAATCAAACCTCATTATGAAGCCCAATTTCTCAACTCTCTGGATCAGGCTATGAATAAGGTTATTACGATCCCGAAATTAAAATTGTAAATTAAGTGATTTATAAGGCTTCACTTAGTTATTTTGAATTCTTCTCTGCCTCTCATATCCCAAACAACTATAGGTTAGATTTTCTCCAATTATGTTTTAGTTTTCTAGTAAGATCTCTGCTACTTCTTCCTGTTATTCCCTGTTGGTATTGGCTAGAAGAATACCCAGTGCAGAAGGAAATAATCTTTATGTCCACAGGTGACAATTGAAAATCATGAGAATTCTGAGATCCTTTCTGTATTCTGCCACGAGATAAAAAATGAGATCCTATCTTTGGGTACAAATGTTTCTTCACTTTAAAAAGATTGAGTTGTGACTGAGTCAAGTAAGGGGTTCAGAAATTTTGTTTTTGGGAACTATGAATCCATTAATGAGTAAAACAGGAAGAGGTAGTCTTGCTCTTATAAACTCTCAAAAAAATGGAGAATCATATCTGATTACAATAGGAATAATATGTACTCTACTTAGGACA
The DNA here is from genome assembly GCF_002007445.2 of Ailuropoda melanoleuca. Classification (NCBI taxonomy): domain Eukaryota; kingdom Metazoa; phylum Chordata; class Mammalia; order Carnivora; family Ursidae; genus Ailuropoda; species Ailuropoda melanoleuca. Next base: position 2,214 of record NW_023191459.1, on the reverse strand, counting down.
CCTGGGTGGCTCAGTTGGTTAAGCATCTGCCTTCGATTCAGGTCATGATCCCAGGGTCCTGGAATCGAGTTCCCTGTCAGGCCTCTTGCTCAATAGGGAGCCTGCTTCAACCTCTGCCTGCTGCTCTCCCTGCTTGTGTTCTCTCCCTCTGACAAATAAATAAAATCTTTTTTAAAAAATATGTACTCTATCTAGCAATGTAGAAAAATGCAAAAAAATATAGATAGATAGATAGATAGATAGATAGATATAATTGAAGTAGAATTAGTAGAAATGGAGAATGAAAAATATTTTGTTAGTACTGTCCAGGGGGGGGAAGTGATCTTATTTTAAATCCCTGGCCTCAGTTGTATGTACAGAAGTAGATATAAATATATACAGAAGTGATAAAAAGATGACTTATCAAGGTATAAAGGCGAGTGAATAATTATGACCTACTTTGTACAGTCCAACTATTTTTCTAGATACTTTTTGCTTCATTCATATTGTGTGTTTTACTATAGATTCTCCCATATCTTAGCCTTGCTATGAGTAATAATGTTATGTGTAAATTGTTAGCTATCATTGTTATTTTTGTTAAGTATTATTTAACATTGATTCAAGTCAGTTTGTTTGACTAATCCACTTTCAGACAGCTAATAACTGAGTTTTAAATCTATCACGGAAGCAGATATGAATCAATGGTGAACACTAACAAGATAATATGGAACATTAGTTCCTGTCTGAAAAACATTACCTGACATTTCTAAATAAAACGTGAGTTTAAGAGAGGTCATTTTTAAGGACTTCCTGAAGCTAATTTCATCAGACCTAATAACAGTGCCACATGTTTTCTTAATTAAAAAAAAAATCTAGACATCAAATGCATTATCATCACCAACATTTAAGACCTTTCCTTTGATCAAAGAACTATGACTAAACCCAACGTTTCAGAGGGGTACTAATGCACACACGGGTTTCTCACAAACAATGATTTGAATGCAAGGAGGAACAATTGGTTGATGCATAGATGATACAACATAACATATATTTGTTTCATTGCTGGATGACAAGAAGGGCTCCTGGTTACAGAGAGACGAGGAATCCTCAGAGACCTTAGAGCAGTCATGGAAGATTTCACAGAGGGAAAGCTTGTGTTGACTTCACAACAGAGAGATGAGGAGCCATGACAGAAGCAGGAAAGTGGCAGAAAGCAGGGAGCACCACCAATTATTTTTTAAATTTTATTTATTTATTTATTTATGTATTTATGTATTTATTTATTCACTTATTTATTTGAGAGAGAGAGAGAGAGTGCGCGCAAGCAAGGAGAGGGGCAGAGGCAGAGGACAGACAATCTCAAGTAGANTTATTTATTTGAGAGAGAGAGAGAGAGAGTGAGCGCAAGCAGGGAGAGGGGCAGAGGCAGAGGACAGACAATCTCAAGTAGACTCTGTGCTGAACACGATCCTCATGTGGAGATCGATCTCACAGCCCTGAGCTCATGACCTGAGCCAAAACCAAGAGTCAGACGTATAGACTGAGCTGCCCAAGTGCCCCACTACTGAAATTTTTTTTTCAAGATTTTATTTATTCATTTGAAAGAAAGAGAATGAACGAGAGAGAGAGAGAGCCCAAGCAGGCGGAGGGGCAGAAGAAAGGGGAGAAGCAGACTCCCCACTGAGCAGAGACCACCTCTCCCCCCCATTGCAGGACTCCATCCCAGGACCCTGGGATCATAACCTGGGCTGAAGGCAGACACTTAACCAAATGAGCCACCCAGGCTTCCCTCCAACTACTGAATTTTTAAGTCAGTGATAGGATCAGTTTAGCTGAAGTGTTTTGAGTCTTGGGGGTTTTTTGGTGTGTGTTTTATACATGAAATAAATAATGTATTATACATTATTTTAACAGTTCAAACAACATCTTGTTCTTACAAAAGTGTGTGTGATTGTGTAGTTTTTAAAAATTTGGTTTGAGAGTTTTGTGATCCAGAGATATGAGGTTTAGATATTAGGTTCAGTTCATTACATTGCTTTAAATGCTGTCATCAAAAATTATATTTTCTCACTAAGAAATGTATACACAATGAAAGAATTTCAATATCAGTACAGCCTACTAAATCATGATACCCACTTTCTATTTGTTGAAAAATTATTGATAAAATGTGTGGGATGTATTTCCATCTACTTTCATGTCCAGTTGCAAACTATTTAAAAAGTTCTTTTTTTTTTT
>NW_023191458.1:0-828 GCF_002007445.2 Ailuropoda melanoleuca | reverse complement strand
TAAGTATATGTGCTCTTAAAACAGTGCCTACCACATAGGTAACCCTCAATAAATATTACTTATTTTCATCATAATAAAGGTACATGGAGTACATGATCTCAACAAAGGTCTGGCGTCTGTTGGTCTAGGTAAGAAATAATGACGGCTTGTAAAATGGTGTTAGCAATATCACAGTACAAAGGCAGATGGATTTGCCTTACATCCCAGAGGCAGTGTCACAAGATTTTCCTTGTGAATGCGGGATACAGGAGAGGCTTCAGTGAGGACTCCTTTTCTGTGGCCCGAGACAAACAGAAGTACCGCTTATGATTTTCATAGTACTCAAGGCAAGGGTCAGGGTTATGAACTTCAATTCCAGCATTGCTCCTTAACCTCTTATGCCTCATTCTCTTCACAGATAAAATGACAGTAATTTGCACAGTATGCCTCATAGCATTATGAAGAGAATACTCGGCATTATCAAAGATATTGACTAAAATTGTCTGACAAAGTGTAAAAAAAAAAAAAAAAACTACTTTGTAAAGCATTCTTTCACCTGACTTCGTTTTTATATTATCGCAAAATCTGAGATACTAGCTGGAAATATATATACATACACACACATATATAATTTTAGAGTTCTTATATTTGATAATTTTAAGACCCAACTTTGCTACAAAGTGTAATTATATTCAAGATTATTCATACACAACAAACTCCTAATTTGAATTTACATGTTCAGTCTACCAAAGCTGTGCATTGTTTATTCAAAATAATATTTAATTCTTAAAAAACTATATATACATATACCTAAAATACAAGCAAAAAAATCTTTTCATAAGACAATGG
>NW_023191457.1:522-817 GCF_002007445.2 Ailuropoda melanoleuca | reverse complement strand
TCGTGACTTCAAGGGCTTTCCCCTCACACTTTGTTTCTTGGTTCTCAGGGCTGGAACCTCCCCAGGCCCCTACACCCAATGTGGAAACGGGGTCACCAGTGAAAAAGCTGCTGTTCGCTGGAGGTATTTTCCTGCACATTCTGCTTTATTATCAATGAGAAGGGCGCTGAATCCTCAAAACTCCTGAACCTTTTCATACATGCCCCCTTACTCCTGAGAGATGATGATCGTTGATATTTCCATGGACTGTGAGGTGTCTCAGAGACCACTATGGGGCACTATCGTCAGGATTCCG
>NW_023191457.1:0-205 GCF_002007445.2 Ailuropoda melanoleuca | reverse complement strand
GGGCTGGAACCTCCCCAGGCCCCTACACCCAATGTGGAAACGGGGTCCCCAGTGAAAAGGCTGCTGTTCACTGGAGGTGTTTTCCTGGATGCTCTGCTTTATTGCCAATGAGAAGGGCACTGAGTCCTCGAAAGTCCTGAAGGTTTTCGTTCATGCTCCCTTACTCACGAGAGATGATGATCGTTGATATTTCCCCAGACTGTGT
>NW_023191456.1:0-599 GCF_002007445.2 Ailuropoda melanoleuca | reverse complement strand
AGTAAATTCTCTCCAAAAGGTGAACATTCCCCTTTCGGCAAGCTATGGTTGTGTACGTCACTTTAAATACACAGCAGCATGTTATTTTTTTCCCTATCAAGTCACAATAAAAACAGATTCCTCTTTTATGCAGGCATTTGGAAGGTATGACGAGCTCTTTGAACAGCATTCTAACACGCCTCTGTTCAAGAATGGTTACTTCACATATTCCTTTTTATTTTTTTAAAGTAGTCTCCACACCCAACATAGNCCACACCCAACATAAGGCTTGAACTCATGAGACCCAGAGATCAAGAGTCACATTGATCTGAGCCCACCAATCACTCCCACATATTCTTTTATTATCTATTCGTTCTAATAGTTAACTCAAGTCCCATGGAGACTGTTAACCGTGGGATCCATGTGACACTCCACAGCCCATCTCCAGGCCTGATGCTCTATTTGCACAAACACATACCCACAGATAAAAAAAATACTGGTCTATATGAAGAATATGAATTTTTACATCAGTAAATTACCTATTAAACAATTATTTAGTCAATTAGCAAAACCCACTGACTCAGGGCTTAATGAGACTATTTTTATCTAAATAATAGTAA
>NW_023191455.1:0-615 GCF_002007445.2 Ailuropoda melanoleuca | reverse complement strand
TGTATATCTTCTCTGTTGAAATGTCTTTTCAAGTCCTTTGCCTATTTTTTAATTGGATTGTCTTTTTATTACTGAGGTGTAAGAGTTCTTTATATATTCACTAGATCAGACCATTGTCAGATATGATTTGCAAATATTTTCTTCCGTTCTGTGAGTTATCTTTTCACTTACCTGATGATGTCCTAGGAAGCACAAAAGTTTTTAATTTTGGTAAAGTTCAGTTTATCAAAATTTTTTAGGTTGCTTNTCAGATATGATTTGCAAATATTTTCTTCCGTTCTGTGAGTTATCTTTTCACTTACCTGATGATGTCCTAGGAAGCACAAAAGTTTTTAATTTTGGTAAAGTTCAGTTTATCAAAATTTTTTAGGTTGCTTGTGCTTTTGGTGACATATCTAAGAAATGGTTGCTTTATCCAAGGTTATGAATATCTATTCTTACGATTTCTTTTAAGAGTTTTATAGTTTTAGCTCTAATATTCATATCTTTGATCCATTTTTGAGTTAATATTTTATATGGTGTGAGGCAGGGGTCCAAATTCATTTTTTGCATGTGGCTATCCAATTGTCCTGGCATCATTTGTTGAAAAAACTTTTCTTTCCTTCACTGAATTGT
>NW_023191454.1:0-567 GCF_002007445.2 Ailuropoda melanoleuca | reverse complement strand
CAGATATGAGATATTCAGACATAAACAGACACATGGAGAAAGAAATTTAGGCATAGAGACAGACAAGAACAGACACCAAGAGAGACAAACAGAAATGCATACATACATACAAACAGGACAGACATACAAGGTGAGAGACAAAATCAGAAACATATAGAGACAGACAGACAGACAGAGAATCAGANGGGCAGCTAGAGAAAGACAAAGATACACAAGTGTAAAGAGAGCAAACATAGAGACTTACAGAGACAGAGATTGGTGGACAAATAGACAGATGGCAAGAGACAGAGACTGAGAGAAACTAACAAAGAGAGACAGAGACAAATAGACTGAGGCAAAAAGAGACAGAGTATCAGAGACAGAGAGGCACCTACACAGAGACAGAAAGACACAGAGAGACAAATAAAGACAGATGGGCAGAAAGAAAAAGACATACACAGAGAGAGAGAGAGACATATGAGCAAAAAGATAGTCAACAGTAGAAAGACAGACAGACAAGAAGATATTACCGAAGACAAAGGTAGATTTAGGAAAAGAAATATAGGCACAGGTAGCAAACAGTGCCAG
>NW_023191453.1:433-661 GCF_002007445.2 Ailuropoda melanoleuca | reverse complement strand
ACCTGTTTTTTTGTTAGTTTGCTTTGTTTTTCTGAAGAAGCTCTCTCATGTGCTTTCTCTGGATTTGACCAAGATACACATCCTTAAAGCAGGTGTCTTTCTTTGCTTTTTGGGGTGGTTTCTTTGTTTTGTTTTTGGTCCATTTTATTGCAGCCATGGTTTGTTTAAAAAAGTTCATTTTGCACATTCCCACCCATCTGTCGTTTAGCTAAACCTAAGCATCAGAAC
>NW_023191453.1:0-254 GCF_002007445.2 Ailuropoda melanoleuca | reverse complement strand
TACCTTCAGGAACATCAGGAATGGTTCCTGTCTTTCACTGCATGGGAGGATGAGGGCCAGAAATGCTCCATCGTTTCTGAATAGGTGTTTTCCCTCTGGATTTATAGAGCTTTATTCAGTATCTGTAAATGCTCCTGTATTTATCTGTAGTATGGATAAGCCATCAACTAATTGGACTTTTAGTTCTTGCAGATAGGATTTCCCAAATTTGGTGACAAACTTCGGAAAGTTTTTTGCTGGTGGATGGGTGATGT
>NW_023191452.1:0-721 GCF_002007445.2 Ailuropoda melanoleuca | reverse complement strand
GTAACTCTAACATATGTTTTATAGCTGTTCCAGAAAGAAAATAGAAAAATTAAGGCAGATGTAAAATTCAAAGTAATAATTGCTGAGAATTTTCTAAAACAGACAGAGAAAGACAAATACCATATGATTTCACTTACNAAAGACAAATACCATATGATTTCACTTATATGTGGAATCCAACAAACCAACCCAACAACCACACAAGCACAAACTCAAATATAGAGAACAAGCTGATGGTTACCAGAGGGGAGGGGGGATGGGTAGGTAGGTAAAGGGAAACAAGAGGTACACATCTCCAGGTGCAAAATAAATATGTCATGGAGATGAAAAGTACATATGGGAAATAAAGTCAATAATGTTGTAATAAAGTAGGGCGACAGACATCAGGGCGAGCACTGAATAATGTACAGAATTGTCAAATCAATATGTTGTACACCTGGAACTAATACAACATTGTATGTCAATTATATTTCAATAATTTAAAAAATCAGTTAAATTCTTTTAAAAAAGGAAAAAAGAGAAGGACACTCAGACTCAAGAAACATACTGAGTTTGGAGCAAGAAGATATGAATTTAAATCCACGCCTGGACACATTGTAGCAAAGATCAAATACTGAAAAGTATTTTAGTATTTGAGAGAAAAGCAGCCAAACTTTAACCAAACACCAGCTAGTGTAGTGTACAGCAGAGTTCTTGAGAGCAATAAGGGAGATCAAAAGAT
>NW_023191451.1:5080-5552 GCF_002007445.2 Ailuropoda melanoleuca | reverse complement strand
GCGATGCGGCCGCGTGTCCGACCCGCCGGCCCGTAGCGCCCCCGGAAACCTCAGACACCCCATTGTGTCAGCAGGCGGCACGCCGTCCGGCCCCCGCCGTCCTCGCCTACCTTCTGGCGGCCTCTCCGTCGCGCCCGCACCGCCGGCCGCCCGCCTCCAGGGCTCTGCAAAGCCAAGGAGGACGCTTTGTTAGGGCTCCAGAAGCGGGACAATACTTCGCAGCCGGCGCCGGGGCTCCGGGCGGGCGTCCTTCAAAAGGACGCGACTGGGGACCCGCGCGAGCGTCATTTCCATATGCAAGGAGCCCGCCCGTACAAAAGCGCGGCTCTCCGGGGCTGCGGCGCGCATCCTCCCCGCCCCCCTGCAGCGCAGCCCGCGCCGCCAGGACCGGCCCCTCCTCCCGCCCGCCAAGCCGCCCCCTCCCCGCCTCGTCCCCGGGGAGCGCCCCGCGCGCGGGGACAGCTCCCGCCCC
>NW_023191451.1:0-762 GCF_002007445.2 Ailuropoda melanoleuca | reverse complement strand
TGTATTTTTCCCCAAGCAAGACTCCTTTAAGTTTTCTAGAATTTGATGTGCATCCAGAAGAAATGGGGACTCAGAAACATATTTTTAAATAGTTCAATAAATAAATAAATACATAAATAAATTCTAAGACCCATTCTGTCCATAGAAATGTAATATAACCCACGTGAATAAGTCCATAATTTCTAGTAGCCACAATTTAAATAGTAAATTAGTAAAATTTTTGTATTTTACCCAATATACCTCACATTATCATTTCAGCACATAATCGATATAAAATGTTTTAATGCTATAACTTACATTTACGTTTGTACGGAATCTTGGAAACCTGGTGGGTTTTGGCACTGGCCGCACATCTCAGTTCAGACTAACTATATGTGGACAGTGGCTCCTGTAGCCTGCAGTGCAGTGTTAGAGCAAGAGGATTCTGACTTCATCGAACCTCCTTCCTCGTTGTTACAAGGAACCTGGGTCCAGGAGGGTTGGGTGCCTTGCTCAACATGATCTCATAGTGGCTGCATCAGCCGCCTAGGCAGAGCCTGGCCACCCTTGCACTGCCCTTCTGTGCTGAGTTTGCATGGGTGCTGTGAACAGCTCCCTCAAAATGAAGCATGGTATTTAGAGATATTTTTTTAAAAAATCACCACCCTCTAAACTTTTGAACCTTCCAAAAGTATCTTAAAAAAAAAAACTGCAGAGGGGCGCCTGGGTGGCACAGCGGTTAAGCGTCTGCCTTCAGCTCAGGGCGTGATCCCGGCATTATGG
>NW_023191450.1:383-2426 GCF_002007445.2 Ailuropoda melanoleuca | reverse complement strand
TGTCTCTCTTCGCAGATGACATGATACTCTATATGGAAAACCCAAAAGAATCCACACCCAAACTATTAGAATTTATAGAGCAATTCAGTAATGTGGTGGGATACACAATCAATGCTCAGAATCAGTTGCATTTCTATACACGAACAATGAGACTGAAGAAAGAGAAATTAGGGAATCTATCCCATTTGCAGTAGCACCAGAAACCATACATTACCTTGGAATTAACTTAAGCAGAGACGTAAAGGACCTATATTCTAGAAACTATAAATCACTCTTGTAAGACATTGAAGAAGACACAAAAAGTTGGAAAAATATTCCATGCTCATGGATTGGAAGAATTAACATAGTTAAAATGTCCATGCTACCCAGAGCAATCTACACTTTCAATGCTATCCCGATCAAAATACCGAGGACATTTTTCAAAGAACTGGAACAAATAGTCCTTAAATTTGTATGGAACCAGAAAAGGCCCCGAATCTCCAAGGAACTGTTGAAAAGGAAAAACAAAGCTGGGGGCATCACAATGCCGGATTTCGAGCTGTACTACAAAGCTGTGATCACAAAGACAGCATGGTACTGGCACAAAAACAGACACATCGACCAATGGAACAGAATAGAGAACCCAGAAATGGACCCTCGGCTCTTTGGGCAGGTAATCTTTGATAAAGCAGGAAAAAACATCCAGTGGAAAAAAGACAGTCTCTCTAATGCTATTTCTAATCATGATGTCAGAGTTTGGATTATGTAATGTCAAGATAAAAGTCTGGACTTACAGGTGTGGCTGCAGCTACACAAACTTTCATGTTAAGTGTAATCAGCTCTGTTTTCCCCACACAGGTTTTATGATGGGTGACAGCCTGTGTTGGCTATCACAGATCCAGAGATGATCAAAACAGTACTAGTGAAAGAATGTTACTCTGTCTTCACAAACCGGCGGGTAGGCATCGGTTTAGTTTTAATTCACAGATTTATTTATTTATTTACAAAGCATTATTTTGAAATAATTATAGATTCATAGGAAGTCGTCTTGGGAGGTCCCATGTCCTGTGGCCTTCAGGCTATTTCCCCTACGGTAATATCCTGCATGACTATAATACAGTATGGAAATGGAAACTGATATTGGTTCTAGCCATAGAGCTTATTCAGATTTCAACAGTTTTATATGCACTTGTGTGTGTGTGTGTGTGTGTGTTGCTCTCTGAATATTTATCTGACGTGTAGATTTGTGTATCCACCACCCCATCATATTAGAGAGCTGTTCCATCACCAAAAGTCTCTCTCTTACTAATCTTTTATAGGCAGGGTGTGTAGCTTGTCTCTTCATTGTCTCAGGGTCTTCAGCAGAGCAAAGTTTTTTTGTTTTGTTTTTTTTAATTTTGATAAGGTCAGTTTATCCTTTTTTCCTTTCATGGGTTGAGTTTGGCATCAAGTTGAAAACTCTTTACCTAGCCCTAAGTCCCAAGATTTTCTCCAAGTATTTACTCTTATGTTTTATATTTAATATATTGTCTTACGTACTTCTATGTTTTATATTTATAATGTAAATCTTATATAATTTTGTTTTACATGTAAATCTGTGATGCATTTTGTGTTATAATTTTTTAAAATTTATATTTAAATTCAATTAATTAACGTATCATTATTATTGTAGTGTTTTATTCGTTTCAGAGGTAGAGTTTAGTGATTCATCAGTTGCATATAACACCCAGTGCTCAATACATCAAGTGCCTTCCTTAGTGCCCATCACCCAGTTATCCCATCCCTCCACCCACCTTCCCTCCAGCAATCCTCAGTTTGTTTCCTATAGTTAAGAGTCCTGTTATTTGTGAGGTGTGAAGTGTAGGTCAAAGGTCTTTGTTTTTGATGGAATATTACTCAGCCATCAGAAAGAACGATTACCCAACATTTGCAGCAACATGGACGGGACTGGGGGAGATTTTCCTAAGTGAAATAAGTCACGCAGAGAAAGACAGTTATCATATGGTTTCACTCATGTATGGAACATAAGAAATAGGAAGACCAGTAGGAGAAGGAAGGGAAGAA
>NW_023191450.1:0-269 GCF_002007445.2 Ailuropoda melanoleuca | reverse complement strand
TGGTGATGGGTATTAAGGAGGGCACATATTGCATGGTGCACTGGGTGTTATACACAAATAATGAATCATGGAACACTACATCAAAAACTAAGCACATACTGTATGGTGACTAACATAACATAATAAAAAGTTATTATTAAAAAAAAAGATCTTTGTTTTTGGACTATGGATGTCTAACTGCTCCAGCACCATGTGTGAAAAGGCCATACTTCCTCCATTGAATTGGTTTTGTACCAGTATCAAAATTGAGTTGAACCTATTTGTGAGTG
>NW_023191449.1:0-2120 GCF_002007445.2 Ailuropoda melanoleuca | reverse complement strand
CTAAATGGAAAGGATAAGACACTTGATTTTTCTTTAAAGGCTTAGAGAAACCAAAATACTTTTGATTGTCAGCTTAGAGAACCCAGAATGACAGAGGTTACAATTGGGTTAAGAACTCTGAGATCATAGTTTCATGACCCGAATTTCCTGATTCCTACAAGGTTTAAGTACCTGTGTCTTCACAACACGTGCTCGTCTTTGACCAACTAAATTGGTTCATAATGAAGGTCTTTGCCCTTGTTCCAAGTGTATTTTTTCTTAGTTTGTCTTTCGATTGAACTCTCCCAGCGCTGTATAAGCCCATATATTTGCACACCCTCTGATACTGTATTCACTGCTGACAAATATGCTAACAAATTCCATATCGCAGGTAAAAAATGTCACATCCAGTAAACGGTCATTTTACTCATAAATTATATCATCTTTTAATCTTATCCTCCAATCAAATTATTTAAGTGTAGCTCCCTAAGGATGAGAAACTAATGGTGAATAAATTTTACTCAAAGCCAGTGTCAACCAACCAAAACATGATGATAATAAAATGGCTTAAAAACTTTCTTATTAAGCTTGCAGCATGTAAATTCCTATCTATTGAACAAGAAAGTAGGCTACTTTCTGGGTTAAGATAAAAAGCAAATGAAAATAAAAGAAAGAGAGAGAAAATTTGAATAAGAAAATCTAAAAACCCTGGTTTGGTAAATGCAATTTCAAACTAGAGGTTATTTATATAATAAGATTCATGTAAATACAAATATAAACATAGCCGGTTGTACAAATCACAAAATGCAAAGAACACTGAAGGAATTTTAAAGCTTGATGTATACAGCTAAATGCATGCATTTTTAATATGAGAATTTGCTTTTTCTTCAGAAAAAGAAAACGAACCAGACAACTCGTATCCCTTTTTACAAATTAGGTTTAGAAAACCATGATTCTCACTGCTATTATCCTCATGCAGTGTTCGACATGAGAGATTATTTTCTTATACAAGGTATTGTAATACACTGCCAGGCATCTAATGTCAGAGAACTAACGGGGCATATTATTGAGATTCTATCCTTTGGAAAAGAGAAGGATAACTTCTGTAGTATCCTAGAGGATAGAAAAAGACCAAGAGATGGAAGATAAAGTAATGAAGTTATGAACTCGAGAAAAGATTTTTTTTTTTTTATGATTAATGCCATCCAGCAATGTTGTAAAACCCAGTGCTTGTTACTGCGAGTGTATCTAACAGAATCTGGTAACCAGATGTCAAGTAGGTACCTGATGGGACTTCTGTGTAGCCAGAAATTGGAATAAATGATTTCTGGGCTTGTTCCTATACAAGTTCTATGTGACTTTGAGTGTAGCATTGATCTTTCAGAGCTAAATTAAAGCAAAATAAAGATAAAGACAAATTTGGGGGGATGACTAATAAGTATTTGTGTCTTCTGTAGACCCCACATTATCTGAAGGTGGATTCTTTTCAGTCATATTCTCAGCCCATTTTGAACACAGGATTCTGCATGGCAATATCACTTTACAGTAGTGATCTGATGTAAGATGTCATAGAAAAGAAAGGAAATGTGAAGTGGGTAAAGAAAAGAAATAAAATAAGATACACTTTTAATTTCTTCTTTGGAACTGACTGTTACATGATCAATACCTAAATGCTCATTAGTTTTAGGAATAAATTGTTAGGACATGAAATTCACCATAAATATATGAGGGACAAAATCCAGATTCGCACAGGAAAGAAAGTTTTAAATGTAATGTGAATGAAATATAATGAAAACTAAATGGTACCTAGTTTTGCAAGATTTAGATTATGAAGCATCATAAGGTTTATATGTGCTTGGAACAAAGCCAATTGGCACCAGGTTTACTGTGAAGGAAGGTCTCTTCTGAGACAGAGACACTGAGCCACTATCCATGTTATAACCTGCAGTAATACAAAGTGGTAGGTTTACATAGCTGAGTTGGGTATAAGAGTGAGGGAGTGATGTGGGATTTACCCAGAGATGGCTACACAAGTCTCAGTGTGAGGTACTAGATGAAAAACAAAGGTGTGGGGCGCCTGGGTGGCTCAGTGGGTTAAGTATCTGCCTTTGGCTCAGGTCATGATCCCAGGGTCCTGGGAT